>NW_026261591.1:52390-136475 GCF_900747795.2 Erpetoichthys calabaricus | reverse complement strand
GGGGTCCCCACACATTTGCATGTCACTTTGTATGAGATGTCAGGAAAGTGTTCATCTTGGTAATGCTACATCTAAAAAGGATCATCTACCTGGCAGAGTATATCATGCATCCAAGTGAAGAATTAAATGACGGAACCCTTAACTTTCTACTATAGAAAATGGTGGTGTATCTAAAATGATAAATTGCAATTATTTTTGAGGGATACTCTGAATTTTTTTTGTCCTGTCCTGATCATATGTCTGGTTCTTTTCAAACAGTGCCATTGTTGACAGCTAAGACACATTTGTTTCATTAGAGGTTTTCCTGCTTTCACTGCATTGTTGAAAGTCAATGTGTTTAGCTGTGTGTTGTATCTAAACGTTTCTCATCAAATTAGTTGCGGCAAATGTCTTTGCTTTAAATACACCACAACTAACAACTAACTTTTTCATTTTAAACTTTATATATAAAATTCCTACCACATTTCAGATACTTTAAGATATTTCCAAAGAGCAGTTATTTTGTTCATCAGTTTCCACTCTGTGCACTCTGTCAGTTGTACGTGTGCCCTCAGCTTAACATATTCCATGTCATGAAATCAGTAGACCAGTCAAGCAACTGCAAGCCGATTTCACAATAAACAGCAAAAACTGGGCAATTTATTTATAAGTCAAGACATCATTACTATGAACAGGAGAGAAAGCTAATAAGCTTTTAGCTCAACAAATCCACAAGCAAGAAGTTCGCAATGCAATCCCAGTAATCACCAACACGAATGTAGAAGAAATCATTGACCATAAAAATATAATGCACACATTTAGTGATTACTATAAAATCTTGTCTTCTTTGAACTCAGTAGAAAATAACACACAATCTAATGCATTTCTGGATACATTACAGACACCACAAATAGATACTTTAAGTGCTGAGGAACTGGATAAACCTCTGACCCTATCAGAATTACTAGATGCTCTAAAGTCACTTCAAAGCGGGAATCAGCAGGCCCTGATGGCTACCCTGTAGAATTTTATAAGAAATTCTCCACTCAGCTAACTCCACTGTTATTGGCAACATTTACAGAAGCTAGAGAAAATCAAATTCTACCTCAAACTTTTCATCAAGCATTAATCACCGTCTTTCCTAAACAAAATAAGGACTTGTTACAATGTGCATCATACAGACCAATTTCAATCCTGAATAATGATGTTAAGATACTCTCAAAAATTATATCTAGAAGGATGGAGAAAGTGCTGCCTTCGGTAATATCACAGGATCAAACTGGATTTATTAAAGGCCGACACTTATCTTCCAATCTCCGACGCCTGTTAAATGTAATATATTCACAAGCAAAGTCAAACACCCCAGAGATGATAGTATCACTAGATGCAGAAAAAAGCATTTGATATGATTGAATGGAACTACCGTTTCACTGCATTGGAGAAATGAATCAAACTACTGTACACCAATCCAGAAGCATTAGTTTGTATTAATAACATTTGTTCAGACTACTTTAAACTAGAACGTGGTACCAGACAAGGATGTCCCTTGTCACCACTGCTGTTTGCAATCGCCATTGAACCACTGCGGTCCACTGTCGAAATTCTTAACAGATAAAGAGGATTATCAGAGAAGGACTGAACAGAAAATTTCTCTATATGCAGATGATTTGGCTTTATACATACCAGGACCCAGAAAACACTGTGCCTGCAGTTTTAACAGTACTAACAGAATTTCAAACGATATCTGGACTCAAAATTAAACTGAGTAAAAGTATACTCTTTCCAGTGAATTCACAAGCATGTAATATTAGATAAAACACCCTACCTTTTACCATAGCAGATCAGTTTAAATACCTAGGGGTAAATATCACAAGTAAACATAAAGCTCTTTATCAACAAAATTTTGCCGTCTGTATGGAAAAAATTAAGCAAGACTTGCATAGATGTCAACCCTTCATCTCACTCTAGCCGGAAGAATTAACATTGTTAAGATGAATATCCTTCTAAGCTTTTTTTATTTCAAAACATTCCAATATATATCAATTAATCATTTTTTAAGCAATTAGATTCATCTATAACCTCATTTATTTGGAACTCAAAACACTCACGCATCCGAAAAGCAACCCTACAGAGACCCCAGGCAGTAGGTGGCATGGCTCTACCTCAGCTTTATTATTGGGCTGCAGACATACAAGCCATAAAAACCTGGACACAAATAAATTAACATGCACAGACTTGGTCCGCAATAGAAGTAAAATCCTGTAGTACTTCTTTATACTCCCTGCTCTGCGCTCCAATAAATGCAAGTTATCGCAAATATACTAAATAACCCAATTGTGCTTTACTCACTCAGAATATGGAACCAACTTAGAAAGCATTTTAAGATGGAAAATCTTTTATCAGTGGCACCCCTGCAGGACAGCCACCTCTTTCAAACCTCGCAAACATATCCAGTGTTTAATACCTGGAAAAGATTTGAGATTAAATTGCTCAGAGATCTTTATATAGACAATATCTTTGCATCCTTTGAACAATTACATTCCAAATTCAACCTTCCAGCTACACATTTCTTTCACTATCTTCAAATTAGAAAGTTTATTAAACAGAAACTGCCCGATTTTCCTCATCTTGTACCCTCCACCATGCTGGAAAAAATACTGTTCAATTTCGAGGAATTAGACACCATTTCCGCATTTTATATCAGAAAAGGAGTGGAAGGTAGTACTGCAGAGAATTCACTCAAGTTCCATATGCGCAAAGCATAGAATTATTCAACTAAAAATTATTTATCAAGCTCATCTGTCTCACTTAAAACTGTCCAAAACGTTTCCAGGGCAAGACCCAACTTGCAACGCTGCAACCAAGCTCCTGCCTCACTGGGTCACATGTTTTGGGCCTGCACCAAATGAACATCATTCTGGACCAAAATTTTTAAGTGCCTTTCAGACAGCCTTGGTGTCAAAATCCCTCCTAACCCATTAACAGCTGTGTTTGGTGTTTTTCCAGATGGACTTGAAGTGGAGAAGGACAAGCAAACTGTTATTGCATTCACTACACTTTTGGCACGCAGACTTATTTTGTTAAATTGGAAGAACCCTAACTCTCCTCTAATAAGTCGTGGGAAACCAATGTTTTATATTATTTGAAATTGGAAAAAATCAAATTCTCGGTTAGAGGATCTGTACAGAATTTTTTCAAACCTGGCAGGATCTAATCAATAATATTTTAGAATAAGAAGAAATAATTATTTCTGCATTTCTTTTTCTTCTCCATTTTATTTATTTATTTATTTACTTATATATTTTTTTTTCTTTTTTTTTTTTCTTTTGGTTTATTTTTGCCCTATTAAAAATTAATCTATTTGTATGGAATGATTACAATAAAATTAATAAATAAAATTTAAAATTTTAATTCAAGGCCAATTTGTGTAACACTACTGTTCAATTCAGTTGTATTTCTTCTTTATAGCGCTCTTCATTGAGTGCAGGCTTAGACTGATTGATGTTTGCTGTCATAACCGAGATAATAATTCCATACATGAACACACACATTGGATCAAATAGACAGTAAAACCTGGCAAATTTTAGCTTACTTAACAAAAATAAGTCCTGATAGTAGATACCCTTTAACATTAGAATGGTGAGTATAAATGTCATTAGCGTGTCACAAAGGATACCAGTCCTGGTGTCACCTGCCACTCCCCTGTAGAGCTGAAACACCAACAGCTGTGCTCTTCCTCGGTTTTCTCATCTTCTAATTCTTCTCCGAGGTCACTGCAGTTCTGTAGGCCTGTGCACTGAGGTGTCACTCATCCATTGCTCTCTTTTGCTTTGGTGAATGAAAGAAGACATTTTGTTGTTTGTTTTGGTGTCAAGTGGTTTAGTTCAAGTGTGGATAAATTTCAGGACACATTCTAATTATTGAAGGTGCACTTTTCATAGTTGGCATGTCATTCTGTTTTATACAGTACCCTCCATAATGGCTGAGACAATGAAACATTCTTCTTGCATTTAACCCTTTAATACACCGTTTAATTATATCTGAATTATTTAATTTGTAATTTTAAAGTACAAATTACTGATTTTCATTTAAGGGGATTTGCAAACATTTCAGTCACACCTTGTAAAAATGACAGCACTTTTTCTGAATCGTCCTCCCATTTCAGAGCATCGTAATGTTGGGACAATTGGTGCCAGAGGTGTTTGTGATTCCTCAGGTGTGTTTCATTGCTTTAGTCTTGCAGGCCTAAGACACCTCAGCTTACTCCTACCTACAGACTACCTTTGGTCTCTGTAGTTGCCATTGTTCAACATGAGGGCAAGAGCTGTGCCAATGAAAGTCAAAGAAGCTGTAAATAAATAATGAAATCATTAGAGACATCGGAAAACCTTAAGATTACCCAATTCAACTGTCTGGGATATCAATAACAAGAAAAAACACACTGGTGAGCTCACTAATCACAAAGGGACTTGTAGGCCAAGTAAGACCACCACTGCTGAAGACAGAAGACATTGCTGCAGATTTCATTTTCATCACGACTTGCATACCCTGACGGTAACGATATTGTATGCATCTCTCTACCGTCTTAAGTATACCATCCCATACAGATGGCATTACGTGGCCCAGGGTGACTGAGAGATTCCTCACCAGTCAGGCAGTTCACACTGAAAAGCTGCCATCGCCAAATAACCCACAGCTGTTAAGACCTGTAAGAGAACTGGGATTGTGTGATTTCTGCATGGTGGTCTCTGTAATGAAGGCTGCAGTTCGGCACACACTTCAAAGAGGATGACAGTAGGGAGTCTAAATCAGCTAAGTCATCATCATGAGCCAAAATGTCATTGTGATACATCAAAACTCACTTCTTGTGTAGCCTGTCAAACATCAGAATGTGAAATGTGTAATGAAATGAGATTTTCTATTTGGTTCTTAGTTTTTTCCACCTGGAGTTGCTAAAATGCCAACACAAATAAAGACTACATGGGACTTACAAATGCTCAAAACCTGAGGGAACTTTGAACCAATTTAAATGGCAAGTTCTAGTTTTATAAATCCTAACTTTTGCATAAGAAACAACTTTCATATATGAGGCCAAGCATAAGGAAGTTTTATACATGTGACACTTATGAGAAGTTGTAATAAAGGACATAAAATTAACAAATTAAGTGTGTTTCCCAAGTACAACAAAAGTTTTATAATTGCTTATCAAAGGTTGTTCCTAATGTCAGCCATCATGTTTTTAATGTGAGTTAATGTTGATAATAAGGCAGCGAATTGAAAATAAGCTTTTTTTTTTCCTTTTTGTTTTAAATTTTACACAGGAAAGAAAGATCACTGCAGTGTGGAATGTGGCAGAGAATTCTCTAACAGGAGTGCTCTTCAGAAACACACGAGAGTTCACACAGGAGAGAAGACATATTGCTGTAATGAATGTGGTAAACAGTTTTCACATAAAGGCAATCTTCAGATACACATGAGAGTTCACACAGGAGAGAAGACATATTGCTGTAATGAATGTGGTAAACACTTTTCACATAAATGCAATCTTCAGATACACATGAGAGTTCACACAGGAGAGAAGCCATATTGCTGTAATGAATGTGGCAAACAGTTTTCACATAAAAGCAATCTTCAGGACCACGCAAGAGTTCACACCGGAGATAAGCCATATTGCTGTAATGAATGTGGTAAACAGTTTTCACGTATAAGCTATCTTCAGATACACACGAGAGTTCACACCGGAGAGAAGCCATATTGCTGTAATGAATGTGGTAAACAGTATTCACAAATGAGCCATCTTCAGATACACACGAGAGTTCACACTGGAGATAAGCCATATTGCTGTAATGAATGTGGCAAACAGTTTTCACGTATAAGCTATCTTCAGATACACACGAGAGTTCACACCGGAGAGAAGCCATATTGCTGTAATGAATGTGGTAAACAGTATTCACAAATGAGCAATCTTCAGATACACACGAGAGTTCACACCGGAGAGAAGCCATATTGCTGTAATGAATGTGGTAAACAGTATTCACAAATGAGCCATCTTCAGAGACACACGAGAGTTCACACCAGAGAGAAGCCATATTGCTGTACTGAATGTGGCAAAAAGTTTTCAGAAAAAGGCCATCTTCAGAAACACATGCGTTCACACTGGAGAGAAGCCATAGTACTGTAATGAATGCAATAAACCGTTTTCACAGATAGTCAGTCTTCAGAGATACACGAGAGTTCACAACAGAATAAAAACAGTAGCTGTTCAAAAATCAGTCTAGAAAAACAAGAACCCTTCAGGACTCAAGAGTGAGGTTCAGTTGTGTCCTGAAACGTAAGCAAACTAAACTATTGTTGAGAGATGAATCTCAAAGAGAAGCCATATTGCTGTTTGGAATGTGGCAAACAAATCTGTGAGAGCAGTACACTTCAGAGACGCACCAGAATTCACACAGGAGAGAAGTACAACTGAACTGTCCTGACTAAAGAGTGAGGTTCACTCCTGCCTGGACAGTAAGCACATGTAACTGACTCAAATCCATCCTACTTAGTGTTGTGTCAAAAACAAATCAACATGGAGGAGACAAAGAAGTTTATATCCTTTTTCCTTTTCCAGAAGCAAAATAAAGAACAGGGCGTCACAAACGGCTTCTCACCAAAGGCTCTACAGCCTCCACCATGTGCCTAGCTCTGTTTTCATAACATACGTATTACATATAGAACTATTTACAATATATTATACACATTTCATCAGAAAAAAAAAAAAAAACACTTTACAATATACATAGCCTCACACAATAAATAATAGTTAAGCTTTATAATATTATATTTTGCTGTTTTAATATAACAAAAAATAAGAAAACATACCTTGACAAAAAATGAACAGCTTCTTGCCAATGCTTATTAAATAATAAATCAATTACAAATAATTATAAACACAAGCTATTAATACAAAATCAATAAAATAAAATTAAAATCCAAAATATACACACGATCATGCTGTACACCATGCTGAATTATGTGTTAACACTGTGGCAGCGCACTAAAAGAAGAAATGCTTTTTTAAATTTTATTTTGTTTTTGTTTGTTTGCTTTTGATAATAAAACATACAAAACTGTATATAAGAACTCAGTGGGGGGGGGGGGGGGACACAACTTATTTAACACTTGAGAATTATCAAATAATATACATGTAAAATAAATAGAATAAAATTAGAAAAGGCTTGGAGAGAGCAGACTTACCTGCACAGCAGTGGTTCTCAATCTGTGGGGTGAGCCCCCTTAGTGGGGCAAGAAGTAACAAAAAGGGGGGTGCAAAGATGTGAAAAAAGAAAACAAGAATCAAAAATATGAAAAATAAATCTATTGAAACCAAAACAAATTAACTTAAACTACATTCTGATACTAGAAAAATAGTTATAAATGTCGATAAATGTTAAGTAGGTATAATAAAATATGCATCTGTGATATATAATTAATTTAAAAAGAACAAAGTGGTATTAGTGAGCTCATTTAAAAAAAAAACATTGGGGGGGGGGCGCAATTAAAACTTTTATGTAAACTCGGTTTTCAAATACTTAAAAGGTTGAGAAACGCTGCTGTACAGCATCCACCATCGCCTGAGGGTGCCTGCCGTCTGTGGGGAGTCACATTAATTAGCATCCGTACTCCAAATATGACACTAAGTTTACACAAACAATTGCCTTTGGGAAAATTCATAACTGAAAGATACAAAAAAAATGAAAAAGACAGAATACACTTCCCTACACATATTGCCATATTGCAGTACTGGATGTTGCCAACAATTCTCGCAAATCGGTTTCTTCTGGGCCACAAAGAATTCAGACTGGGTGCCACCTCCAGAAGTGGACTTTGTTGGAGAAGATCTACACCAGGGGCTATCAACCCTTTGTCATGGCATACCATCCCAAAAAATATAAATGTTCTGAAATACCTGCATTTTATTTTGGTGTTACATTGTTAATTACTGAACTGTTTGTTATGTTAAACTAAAGGTGAAGTTTCTTTTTTCACCCAGAAAATGTTCTTTCCGAGAGCTTTTCTAAGGTACTAGTAATGTTCACCTGTCAAAGACTTGTGTTAGAGTGAATTTCAAAAGGATTTGATATGTTAGGACTGATAGGCACTGGCAGTGTGTCACCATGAGGAGGTCACTTCAGCTGTCTGTGCTAATACTGGAAAAGCAAAAGAAATGCCAGCAATTGTGTCACAAATGTTGTAAGTCTGCTCAGCGTCAGTAAATATTATTATTATTATTATTGTCAAAAAGTTTAGTGAAGTCAAGCCTTTTGACCAGAAGGGGTTTCCTGTTCCCGAGAGACTTTGCATTCCACTATCTTGGCATACCTACATTGTGGAGGGACGGAGAGTTAAGGCGGGTGTTGGAGTCACGTGATCATCTCCCCTCCCATTCACCTCATTTCATTCACTTCATTTCGCTCCGAGCTGAGCTCCGCAGCTGACGTGGTTAGTCCTTTCTCCTTTACTTATTTACTGTTTAGTAGACGCAGTACTTACTGAATAGTATTTGTTCCTTTAGTGTTTCTTATTGTTTAGTAGACGCGGTGTGCCCGTGTTCCCGGCGGTGTTGCGGTTTAGTGTTACTTTCTACTTCGTTTTTTGTACTTTAGTGTTTAATAATAAATAATAATAATTCATTACATTTATATAGTGCTTTTCTCAGTACTCAAAGCACTAAAATAGTGAGTGATACTTAGCTGATAGCAGTGTAGAAGCAGCACAGCACAACGGAGCCGGTAGGACAGGCAGGTATGGTAGCGTAGGTGAGCGGCAATAGCAAGCAGCAGAAAGCACAGCAGGAGGAGGAAGCAGGATTTGGATGTTCCAATACACAGCCATAAACAGTAACGCTTGGTAATTTCAGGCGTGATCGCCCTGGAGCCATAAGCCAGGTTAGTATGAACATCAGATCAGTTCCTGGTCGTAGGGTACTGTAAGATGAAACGGGTGCAGATCAGCATAGCGAATATAATCGTGGAGACAGATCATCCCGAGGTGCTAGATCGCCAGGTACAAAGAAATGTTTGTAGGTCTCGTCCCGTGATCCACAGACTGAGCTGTTCCCAGTAAAGTGGAGTCCATAAAATCTGTAAATATTAAGCCAAATCCATGCAATTCAAGTCAGCTGTATCCATGAGCTATACATACAATAAACGAAATAAAACAAGCATAAGAAAGTGCAGAATTAAGGCGAATTTTGCGAAAAGTGTTGTTAACAAGGAGGAGCGGCGACAAGTTTGCGCTAGCATCCCCTCACCTGCTACAATAAAGCAGTTATAATAAAGAAGTTTAGTAGACTTTTACTTTATCTCATTTAGTGTTCTTCCCGGCGGTGTTGTCGTTTTTTTAGTGTTAGTGTCTACTAGTGTTTGTGTTTAGTGTTATGGAAGGAGTGATCTTACACTGTCAGATTTTGCAATGAATGAGTTGGTAAATAATGATTATTTATGAACAGATCTCATGAGCAAATTCAACGAAATTTTAGCTGCGCATACAATTTTCCAACCTCAAGAGGTTTTGCTAATGTGGACTCCAGACATACCCATAATGCCCATGCCACAAAATGCAAAACATATTCAAATATTACGTTCTGCAGCTACTGAACGAGTGACTCACTGGGTGTGTACCTATTATGATGGTGCTGTAATTCATGTCTATGACAGTTTAAACGCTGATTAAAAAAATCAACCTCGCCGAGGAGCAGCTTCGTTTCCTTCATGCTTTCTTTCCTTAAAAACCTCCCATAGTTTATGAAGACACACAGCAACAATTAAATCATACAGATTCTGGTGTATTCTCAGTTGCATTTGCTGTGTGTATTTCTTTAGGTATTGACCCAAGTGATCAAGTTTTTACTATTTCTTCAATGCGAAATCACTTACAAATAATTTTTGTTACTCGACAATTGCTTCCATTCCCTGTCGAAAGTAGCCGACGGGCGACACCAGTTACAAGTATTCAGTGCGTTCAAAGACCTGAACAAAGTACGGCCACTAACACAGTCACTCATAAAAGGGGAGATGACTCAGTGCAGGAAATGGGGATTGAAACTACCTTGGAAGACATGCAATCAACGAGGCGATTAAACGGATCTCAAGAGACGTCTTCTAGGTTGGAAAAAAAGTGCTTGGCTGCCAAAACCATATCTATACATACATATATATATATATATATATATATATATATATATATATAAATAAATAAAAATGTAAATGTTCGTTTGTTCAAAACCTTAAATCTCCGAAAGTTCTTCACCGATTGCTTTGAAATTTTGACACAATGTTGCATTCGAATACGCGCGTGTTTTTATATACATATTATATAGATGTCACACCTGTGACAGGTAAAAACATGCTTTTTTTGAAAACACAGCGCCATCTGTTGGACGTAAAAGCAACACACGATATACTAAATATTTTATGATTCTATTTCAATTTTTCGATCAAATACATTTGTAAGTACGTGAATAAAGGCAGCGACATAGCAGTTTTTGGCGTACAACCAGAAAGAAATGATAGGAATGCGGTCATACATTTCGATGAAATCGCACAGTATTAGGCTGGAAGATAATAAGCAGCAATGAAGCTGTATGGCGAATTCTTTCATTTCCCATACATGAACAAAGTCCAGATGTTGTTCACTTAGCAGTACATCTAGAAAATGAAAAACGCATTTATTTCACAGCTGCAAGTGTGCACCAAATAGCCCTGAATCCACCGGCTACAACGTTAACTGCTTTCTTTACGTTATGTCAAAATGACGTGTTTGTGAAAACACTGCTGTATTTGGAAGTGCCTACGTATTACGCATAGAATGCGAGTAGAAAATAATTTGAACAACGCAAACAAGGAGAGCAAGTCAATGGACAACCTGGCATTTTCAAAAAAACTATGATAGGCAGACTGTACACCGTGCATCCCAATCAAGATGAATACTTCTTTGTTCACATGCTGTTGGTAAATGTGCCCGGTCCAACGTCTTTCCAGCAATTGAGAATTGTCAACGGCGTTACACATGCCACTTTCTGCAGTACATGTCAAGCTCTGAATTTATTGGAGAACGACCGACACTGGGATGTATACATTAATATCGCGTGCAACACGTCATATCCAAATCAAATTTGTGCATTGTTTGCAATCATATTGACCGCCTGCTCTCCTTCATCTCCAACACAGTTATGGGAGAAATATAAATCGCACATGGCTGAAGATATTTTCTGCCAAATACGCAAGTAAAATTCATATATAAACATGGATTTCACAGCAGAAATCTACAACTAAGCGGTGATAATGATTGAAGATATGTGCTTAGAAATCGCGAACAAAGTTCTCAATCAATTGGGAATGCCATCACCGAATCGATCTGCTTCTACTTTGTTCAATGTAGAATTGAGTTGTGAACAAAATTACAACATGGGTGATGTTTTGTTGTATGTGCAATCAAATATTCCTAAGCTAACGCTTCAGCTAAAAGGCATTTACGATCAAATAATGCAAACTGTCAATAACGGGTTGGAGAAATCTGGAAATTGGGAATGGAAAGGTGCCGGCTGATCTGACCTCAGGACGAATTTCATTGCGTCATAACTTCTGAAATTTTGTGACGTCAAAAGAAGAATTGGTTGAAAAAGTATTTCCCAATATTCAATTCAATTATAAGAATCAAGATTGGCTGAGTGAACAAGCTATTCTTGCAGCCACAACAAAGACGTCTACGAACTTAACAATATATTCAGTCTAACATTCTGCACAGACAATGAACAACAAAAAATATTGTATACCCACAAGCATTGTGAAATCTATACTAATTAATAAAAGGCAAAGCCCTCACTGACTGACTGACTGACTGACTCATTCACTCATCACTAATTCTCCAACTTCCCGTGTAGGTGGAAGGCTGAAGTTTGGCAGGCTCATTCCTTACAGCTTGCTTACAAAAGTTAGTCAGGTTTCATTTCGAAATTCTACGCATAATGGTCATAACTGGAACCTATTTTTTGTCCATATACTGTAATGGAGGAGGCGGAGTCATGTATCGCGTCATCACGCCTCCTACGTAATCACGTGAACTAAAAACAAGGAAGAGATTTACAGCACGAGTCAAACGCGGCAACGAAGGTAAATGACGTTAATTTTGAGTGTCTTTTAATACTGTGTAAGCATACATATTAACACGTGCAATTAAACGTGTGCATTTACGGGGTGATTTCTCAGGCTTAAAAGCTCGCCTTTTATTAAAAAGGTAAATGCAAGCTGTTTTCATTGTGAAGGGCACAAACCACATTAGATTTCAGACGTTAAAAGCGCAAAAATGTCGGTACACCAGATAAATAAGCGCAACATATTATCAGTTGTATTGTATGCTTACAATACATATAGAAATGTGTTAATCGTTAACTAATATTATGGGATGGTGTTTTTCAACTCGCGCCTTGATTTAAACGATTGCATTTCTTGGTGGGTTTGCGTAGCTTATTGTCAATATCTTTACACGTCTTTTTAAGACTTAATTTAAAAAGGTTTTCTTTTCTTCTTAATTAAAATTTAAAAGCAATACTTCACCGCTGCGAAGCCCCTCTAGCGCTGACGTCCGAGGTTCGATTACCGTAAGCGGGTGCAGTGAGTGTGTACCTGATGAGCCAAGAATAAGGGGGGAAACACGTGTCGCGTACTCTTTGCATTATTTGACAGTAAACTATTTTCAACCATTCTATGATCTGTCATTTAAATCAAGTATCATTACATCTTCCTTTCTTAAAGAGAAGTAAGGCAATACTTATAAGCTTACATATATATATATATATATATATATAGACATACATATATATATCTATATCCGAAGCCGTGCAAGCACACTCTTGAGAATGCAACGTATAGTTGTACAGGACAAAAGCAATCTTGCCTCAAATCAATGGCAACCTTTTGTAGGTCTATGAACTTAATTTAAACTTTACGTTTACACGGTGCTTTCTTTCCGAAGTACTTGCTCTCATGAATATGTCTGTATGTGTCAGTCGGTCAAAGTACCGCTTTTAAATTTTTATTAAGAAGAAAAGAAAACCTTTTTAAATTGAGGGAAACTATACTAATAACAGTTTGTTAAGGATTTGTTTTTTTGTGAAGCTGCGTTCACTCAAGTGATCACTTCGAGCTGACTTGCTGGCTAACCATAAGCGTTACCTGGTAGGTAACCACCCATACAGTCAGATTGTGAATCAGACTACGAATGCCGTGAATGTAATTACCCCGATCTACATGCTGTCAAATAAATGAACCACACGCGGTGGCGCAATTTTAGGGGCTTCGCCTCTAGTGCAGACGTCCGAGGTTCGATTCCCGTAAGGGAGTGAAGTGAGTGGCTGGTTACCTACCAGGTAACGCTTATGGTTGGCCAGCAAGTGAGGTAACATCAGCCACGGTGCCTTCAGTTGTGAGAAGCAGATCATAGAATGGTTGAAAATAGTTTACTGTCAAATAATGCAAAGAGTATGCGACACGTCTTTCCCCCTTATTCTTGGCTCATCAAGCTTACACACTCAGTGCACTCGCTTACGGTAATCGAACCTCGGACGTCAGCGCTAGACGGGCTTCGCAGCGGTGAAGTATTGCTTTTAAATTTTAATTAAGAAGAAAAGAAAACCTTTTTAAATTAAGTCTTAAAAAGACGTGTAAAGATATTGATAATAAGCTACACAAACCCACCAAGAAATGTAATCGTTTAAATCAAGGCGCGAGTCGAAAAACACCATCCATCCATCCATCCATTTTCCAACCCGCTGAATCCGAACACAGGGTCACGGGGGTCTGCTGGAGCCAATCCCAGCCAACACAGGGCACAAGGCAGGAACCAATCCCAGGCAGGGTGCCAACCCACCACAGGACACACACAAACACACCCACACACCAAGCACACACTAGGGCCAATTTAGAATCTCCAATCCACCTAACCTGCATGTCTTTGGACTGTGGGAGGAAACCGGAGCGCCCGGAGGAAACCCACGCAGACACGGGGAGAACATACAAACTCCACGCAGGGAGGACCCGGGAATCGAACCCAGGTCCCCAGATCTCCCAACTGCGAGGCAGCAGCGCTACCCACTGCGCCACCGTGCCGCCCCTCGAAAAACACCATCCCATAATATTAGTTAATGATTAACACATTTCTATACGTATTGTAAGCATACAATACAACTGATAATATGTTGCTCTTATTTATCTGGTGTACCGACATTTTTGCGCGTTTAAAGTCTGAAATCTAATGTCGTTTGTGCCCTTCAGAATGAAAAGACTTTGCATTTACCTTTTTAATAAAAGGCGAGCTTTTAAGCCTGAGAAATCACCCCATAAATGCACACGTTTAATTGCACATGTGTTAATATGTATGCTTACACAGTATTTTTAGTTTTTTTTTTCTTTCTTCAGTAATATTTAATCTCCTTAAAGAAAAATAACATATGCATTTTACTTTTTTTGTATCTTTTTAGTAATATTTTAGTGTAAAAGGATAACCAGTATTTAAACCTTTTATGTTACTTTATAAAGTTATTTTACACAATGTTGAAAAATTAATAAGAAAGCTACATATTTTGGCAGCTGCTGCTTTAATTTTCAATGAAATGAAAAAAGCTCTCCAAGAGAAAACGTCAATGAAGAAGAAACAGTTTGCACTCTCTAAAAAGGAGAAACCCTCATTTATAAAGGTTTGCTGCAGATGACTTAACTGAAAATAAATTAATACTTCCTATGTGTATAATACATATTTATCTATTTGACTTATGCCTTTATTCCAGCAACTTGCAACATCTGAGGTACAATTTGTTACATTACTTTTGTTTTTTGCAGCACAGGCAGGTGAAGTGACTTCCTCAGGGTCACACAGTGGTGTCAGTACCAGGATTTGAACTGACAAGCTCCGGGTTTGCTGAAATATTACTGAAGAAAGAAAAAAAAACGAAAACGGGCAAATAGGGCTATGCATACAGATGTCCATCCATCCATTATCCAACCCACTATATCCTGAATACAGGAGCCAATAAGTAGATATGTATATATACAGTCTATATATATATATATATATATATATATATATATATATATATATATATATATATATATTAATAATATGTGTATGTATGTATATATGTATGTCTATGTTTATATGTATATATATATATATGTAGATATGTAAATTTGTATATGTATATGTGGATGTGTATATTTATATTTATATATATATATATATATATATATATATATGTATATGTATATGTAGCTATGTGTATATGTAAATATGTATATATATGTATATATGTTTATGTATATATATGGTTACATAACCTCTTTAACACACTACTTCTCCGCTGCGAAGCGCAGGTATTTTGCTAGTTAAACATATTAGAAACGTGCGCTTTCTCTTCTCTTTCTTTTCCATTTAACCAGACTGAGCCACAGCAACGCGTGGCCGGGTACAGCTATATATATACACACACACACATATATATCTATATATATATATATACACACACACACACAAATACAGTATACATACACATATACATCTATACTAATAAAAGGCAAAGCCCTCACTGACTCACTCATCACTAATTCTCCAACTTCCCGCGTAGGTAGAAGGCTGAAATTTGTCAGGCTCATTCCTTACAGCTTACTTACTAAAGTTAAGCAGGTTTCATTTCGAAATTCTACACATAACGGTTGACAACGTCCGCCATTTTAAACTTTCTTATTTATGGCCCCATCTTCACGAAATTTGGTAGGCGGCTTCCCTGTGCTAACCAAAACCGATGTATGTACTTATTTCGGCGGTATGACACCACTGTCGGCCGCCATATTGAACTTTCCAACGGTCTTTGTTACTTAATGGGCCCATCTTCAAGAAATTTGGTACGCGGGTTCCCAATGATAACTGAATCCTACTTACGTTCATATATACGTCCATAGCCTGCAGCTCGGTCCACACTCTGAATCCTCCAAGCACTCCTGAGCATAATCTAATTTTTAAGGTTGGGGCACCAATAATGTTACTGAGAAACTTACAGCCACCGAAAATTTGTAATGGCACGAGACTTCAGGTCACATGCCTGCAAAAGAACCTAATTGAGGCAACGATTTTCACTGGCGGTGGCTCAGGGGAGAGAGTTTTTATTCCTCGCATCCCCGTTATACCCTCTGATCTCCCATTTCAATTCAAGCACCTCCAATTTCCAGTAAGGCTCTGCTTCGTAATGACAATTAATAAGTCTCAGGGACAGACCCTACAAAAGGTTGGCATTGATTTGAGGCAAGATTGCTTTTCACATGGCCAACTATACGTTGCATGTTCAAGAGTATGCTCAGTGCACAGCTTGGTCATATTACAACCGGAGGGGCAAACTGACAACGTGGTATACAAAGAGATCCTTAACAAATAATTATTGGTACATTTTCCCTCAGTTTATTATTTAAAATTTTAAAGCAGTACTTCACCGCTGTGAAGCGCGGGTATTTTGGTAGTTATTGTTGTCATCTCCAGTCATCTGATGGTGACTCCTGCACTCGGCTTTCTGTTGGCCAAACCCTGTGAATTTTCCAGAGGTCCATGAAACCCCTCTTTTACGTGGTCTTTTAAGCCGAAAGCTAAACCGACCAACCCGAGACCAAATTGCCAAGGCAGTGTGTGGAGAGGAGCCTAACCTCATCTCTAGTGCACTGGACATCGATGTAGAAGAGAACATCTGAGCTGTCATCTCCACATTCAGCCAAACCCCAACTCACACACTGCAGACCACCCATCTGTGGGCGCCGCTACGGCCTTTCAGACAACGGGCTCAGTGCACTAAGCTTGAAGTGCTCGGCCGAGGCTGCTGACAGACGAGGATTCCATCTCACCGTTTGGACTGGGATGTGAGATCCTGTCCTTCCAGAGGTAACGTGTTGTCCATCACGAGCTCCAAGCAGAGCGCAGATAGCAAACTGAGAAATGCAGTGAAGTAACCGATCAGTTAAATCACATCATGGCAGTAACACATGCAGTGTGCGTACAGCTTTACTACGACTCTTTGTTTTTTCTCCCATCAAGACAAGTGAAGAAAAGAAACGCGCTGAACTGGAGGAGATTAGGATTTTGTACGTAATGAGCAATGTGATGAATTTAATTTAAGTAACGTTTCCCAGCACTGGTCGCTTGTGAACTTTTGTTTTTGTATCTGAGATATCATCACTTAAACAACTGGTGGAAATAAACTGAAGTCTGCTTAAGCAACTGGCTAAATAAATAGGCAGAAACACAATAATGTTTTATTTTTCATCTTCATATCATTTTAAAGACAGAATTATTAACATAACCAATCAAAGTTCCAACTAATTTGCATTTTTGTGTGGCTCAAAAGTATTAATTAATTAATCCTACTTTGAGCCATTCACTAATTAGTGTTGTACTGTTTGTTTATTTGTTTCTGTTACACAAAACTGTTCAATAAAGAAACCAAAATAATTTAATATAAAGAGGCAACTGATTATTAAAACTGTTTTGTATTAGAAAGTAATCCCTGAGTTATTTCTGCTTTAAAGAAAAATATTAATTTGCTTGAAGGAAATATGACAAATTGCAATTAATACAAAGTGACTTTCAATTACAAATTTGAACTGAGAGATTAATTGCAATTGAATTTTTAATCAGTTGTCCTCCTGCAAACACATAATTTAGAGCCATTACAAATGATGAAAATCATAATAATTGTGTACAATATCCAGCGCCATTTCTTGCTCTATGAAGTCTCCACAGAAGCAGAGGGCCATCGAAGCCACTAAGGGCCCCCAAGCTGCAAGTTCAGCCTCAGTATATTTGGGGAGTATGAACATCACCTGTCTGTGTGTAGCCAGCTAAGCCCCGTCATGTGTTTCATGAAGCACTTACAGTATCTGATTACAAATTAAACATTTGATTTAAACAAAACTCAGCTGCAGTGGCAGGAAAGCTTTGGCTTGTGTTTGTGGGGTAATTAATTCAAAATCAGTGATTATCACCAGACAGTCGTGTCGCACAATGAGTGACGTCTACCGCCAGGAATGATGGGAAGGCTGACTGAGAGTCAGGAGGAAAATAACAGGAGCGAAAGTCACATTGATACCTAAGATGGCATGAAAAACGTAAAAAGAAGAAACTTGAAGAGAGAATGTGCACAGAATGAAGGTAAAGCATTTGTTAACGATGATGCGATGGATCAGAGGTGGGAAGAATAGAAATAAAACAACTTCGTTACTGTGCTTAAGTAGAATTTTCAGGTAGGTTATCTGTATCTTTACTTGGGTATTTTATTTATTTGAGACTTTTTACTTGTTACTCATTGCATTTAAAAGGAAAAAAATCTGCTCCCTACAACTTAAATAAATCAATAAAACATCTGCATCTTACTATGTAACAAGAACAACATTTATTTCTATAGCACATTTTCATATAAATAATGTAGCTCAAAGTGCTTTACATAATGAAGAAAAGAGAACTAAAAGACAAAGTAAGAATTAGAATAAGAGAACACTAATTAACATAGAATAAGACTAAGGTCCGATGGCCAGGGAGGACAGAAAAAACAAAAAAAATCTCCAGACGTCTGGAGAAAAAAAATAAAATCTGCAGGGGTTCAAGGCCACGAGACCACCCAGCCCCCTCTGGACATTCTACCTCACATAAATGATCAGTCCTCTTTGTATTTAGGGTTCTCATGGAAGGACTTGATGATGACGGTCATGTAGACTTCTGGCTTTTAATCCATCAATGGAGGAACATCACGGTGCTTTGATCAGGTGGTGGAGGTGCAGGTCAACACCACAGAAAACTGGGAAAAGAAACAGAAGAGAGAGTAGGGGTTAGTAGGGATTGTAGAGCCACCATGAATAGTTATGATAATGACCTGAATACACAGAGTATCAGGATTAAATGAAGGTGAACTTATCAGAAAGTCATGTTACAGTAATGTGTTTTCAGCAGTTTGTTAAAGTGCTCCACTGTATCAGCCTGGCGAATTCCTACTGGCGGCTTTTCCAGATTTGAGGTGCATAACAGCAGAAGGCCGCCTCGCCACTTCTTTTAAGTTTTGCTCTTGGAATTCTAAGCAGACACTCATTTGAGAATCTGAGGTTACAATTTGGACTATAAGGTGTCAGACATTCCGATATATAAGATGGGCCGAGATTATTTAAGGCTTTGTAAACCATAAGCAGGATTTTAAAGTCAATAATTGTGTTGAATTATTCGCATGTATATGCGAAATTGAAGGACTATCCCATCTCTTATATATATTTCTCTTCTGGTTCGTCCTGCTTATTTCAAAACCGGTCCCCAGCCGACATGGCATTTCTCGACAAGCTACTGAAGTACGTTTACAAAATAAATCAAACTCTACATGCAGCGCAAATGTACTTCTCCAGAGTCCAGCTAGATTCCATGCTCAGGACCATCAACCCCTTCGCTAAATCACACAAACACACGCATGAAATCGCTCAGTCCAATCCAACAACATCTGTACGAATGGTTTTCAAGGAATACCCTGAGCAGGATTTACGACGATACAATGTCCCGACATGTCACACCGATGTTGCAGAGATTTTCGTCAGAGAAGACGGCGAACCGCCTGCCGAAAGGGACATTTGCATCTATCCCATAGACAACTCCTGTAAGCAGATTTCCACGCTCAATATGAATTGCGATCCTATGGTTTACACACTTTTATTCCCTTATAGAGACATTGACTGGCATAAAGATTTACAACATGTTCCTGATAAAAGAACCGCCAAGCGAATCAGGCTTACTCAACGTCAATTGTACGCGTACAGATTATCAATGAGGAATACATTTAGTATTTTACACTCCAGCGGTAAACTATTCCAAAAGTCCGTCGTAGATGCGTATGTTAAAACAGAGGGCGCGCGTCTCAACGATCTCAGATCACATCAACAAGATCTGCACGTGGAACAACACAAAGGACTATCAGACACACCGCAAGAAAAGGCTGAAAATAACAACATACGTGTAGGAATAATGATCAGATTACCGTCCACATTTCCAGGAAGTCCAAGATACATGAAACAAAACTACCAGGATGCCATGGCCATAGTACGTAAATTCGGAAAGCCTGATTTATTTATCACTTTCACATGTAATCCTTCATGGACTGTCGGATAGCCAAAGACCGGAGCACAGACCTGACATTGTAGTACGAGTCTTTTGGATTAAGATGAAGGAATTACTTACAGACATTCTACAACAACATCTTTTTGGGGTTGTTATTGATTACGTAATCGAATTTCAGAAGCGCGGCCTTCCTCATGTCCACATGCTGTTTACTCGTCACAATAATTCTAACAACCACTCTTCAGCCCTGGTCAGATGTTCGTGGCTTTTTTAGGGTCAGATCTTTAAACCCATTATCTGTCGTCTCCACCAAAACACCTACAATATTCACAACTGCGTCTTTCAAGGAGTATTTATTTCTTCTTGATTTCTGAATTCCTTTCTCACCGTTTTCCGTTCCTATTCTTACACCGCTGTGTGCTACGGCGGGTGTCGGCTAGTTATATTTATTTGCACAATGTATGTCTTTCATTTCTGTGAATACAAAACATTAAGCACACGGGAGAGAAGCGAAAGGAACAGCACAGGCAGTAACTGTGATGATTTAAAGGGCGAAGATATCGTCAAACCAAAGTGAAGCAACGCTGGGCTTATTAATGATATCGAAGATACAAGGAGGTCACAAAATACGCCCCTTAACAAGTGGTTGGCACAAAAACGAGCCTTGGTGGTGAATGCGTCGCCTTTTGTCCCAACCATAAAAACAAGAGGTGATGGCGTTCAAAATTCACCTCCGATATTAAAGAAACACATTGGAGAGAAACAACTGAAGAACTTCTGGTTGTGCAGGAATAGTTGGCATTCGCAGCAGGGTGTCGATTAAAACACTTGGAAAGTAGATTTCAGATCCAAACTCTAATATGCAGATATAGACGTACATATACGTGTGTGTGTGTGTGTGTGTGTGTGTGTGGTGTACAATAAAAAGTTAAAGTAGAACGAGTCTCAGATCCCAAATTACACATAAAGGAAAATAGATAACGTTGCAAAATCATGCAAAAATATGACTCAGAAAATGACAATACTAAAGTTGGTCACTAGATGGCACCATTGTTACTACAGACACTATTGAGAAGCGTTTCACAGAATTAATGAAATTAGAAATAGTAACAAAAATAACGTTATTAATAAATTAAATATTCTAAATTAACGGTGCCTTATTAGAACGACGGAAACAATTAAAGTTCTCAAAAATATACTATAAAATAATAATAGCTTATTTGTTCTAAAATAAACCATATATGCGCAAACAATTTAATATGAACACAATTCTTATTTTTCAATTCTTATTCCAATCTTATTTGCAGTGGTGATGGACAGGCTGACAGACAGACGACATTAGACAGGAGTCCCCGTGGACTGTGATGTTTGCTGATGACATTGTGATCTGTAGCGATAGTAGCGAGCAGGTTGAGGAGACCCTGGAGAGGTGGAGATCTGCTTGTTAGAGAGATCTCAATAATAAGGAGACACGGCTCACATTTCAAGGTGCACCTCCCAGCATGCACGAGAGCGCATATTATGGGATGTTAAAATAAACGAAGGAGATGCACGTGTGCTGCAGTAGTCATTTCCGTGTACAGAAAGTGCTTGTTGACTGGTGCGCTGTGGTAATAATAATGTAGCGCCCCCTGAGTCCTGACCTGAGAGAGACGCACTGCTCAGGTGGTCGAGACCTGTCTGAGAAGGACGGGACTCCCTGGAGAAGCCGACAGAAAAGCAGCTCTGCCATCTCCGTTTTACAGACGCAGCACTAAGTGTGCACAGTAGCGGCCAGGAGACGTGCCGGGGGTCCAGCTGCCAGGTGGCCTGTTCGCCTGTGACTCTCGCAGAGCCGACTGCCAGGGCCATACGAGTGCAGCGCTGTGTCTGCGAGCGCCGATCTCCAAACTGATTTTTTTTTGACGGCGTCTCCGGCAGTCCCGCCGCTTCGACCAGTTTAGCACGTGTGTGACATTTACTGCTTCTGTCGGTGGTAGAATCGCGGTCTGCCTGGGGAATTATTTGGGTTACAAAAAGTGTGCCAACATAGAAAAACGGCTGGAAATGCTGCTCTACCTACATTAGTGTTCCTGGCACGCAAAGAAATATCGCGTTAGCTGCTATCTCACTTAGAAACTGACACCGTGCGTTACTGGAGTGGTCATGTTGTATTCTTTACATAAATTACTGAAGATGCTGCAAACTGGAATAATGGTGAGGTAATAATCGTCTATTTCGTAGAATTCTGACATCATATTAGGGAGTCGTCACTGCACGCTACCTGACAGCAGAGCCGCCGTAAGCTAAACATCCAATCACTGTTAGTATGCAAATGACCCGGTGTCAGGTTTCTCAGTAGGAAGGGCAGAGCAAAATGACCTGCGCAACAACGGGAGGCTTTGAAGAAGCAGCAAATCTCTGTCGTCAAAATCATAGCGACTCGTGAGATAATTAACAACAACTAAAAATATACATCTGTATTTGTACAGTCAATGGGGGACTAGTCCATTGTTCTTCTCACAGTTTCAGTCTGGTAGAGAAGTGTTTCTTTCTCGATCCCACAAGCACCACTGTGAGCCTGTCTGCTGCATAGAGCCGACTGGAGGACCTGTGTCTGTCTGTCAGACCCCGACACAAAGCCCCGTCCCAGCTTTCAACTCTGCACTCCACAGTTTTCTCGTTTCATATTCTGATGTAATCACAGCGATTTTAGTAAAGCTTATTCACTTTCCACCCCAGCTTCCAGCAGCAAACAAAGGGAAAGTTAATGCTGTGAGATGCATCCTTTTTTCCAAGCTTTTAAAAAGTGATGCTGCTGCTGGTACCTCAGAGACAGCAGCTAGCATGTCTACTCCTGTGGCATCAACAGGCACTGCTTCTCCTGTACCTCTGCCAACAATTGCTACCGCAAAGCAACCCGCTCAGCTACCCAGTGACTTAAATGGCAATACACCATCTCAGCCAATACTGGCTAGTTACCCCAAACGTGTATTTGGCAATCCAGACCGTGTCAGAGAGGCTGAGAGACAACTCACCTTGGAATGCACATCCCTAATGCGGTCCTCGCCAGACTCTGTGCACGTGACACCCCAAGGTGATTTTAGTATGGAATGTTTATTTTTGGTATTTAATACATTTAATGTGTACTGTGAATAAAACCATGTACTCTTTGACTCTTTCAAACAGAGCCACAGCCTTCAACATCAGCCCTGGCCCCATCCTTGGAAGTAGCATGTCCCACAGACCATCTATGGCAACTTTTGCGTGTTTCCGAGGCTCAAAGAGTCCACAGTGCCACTGCAGATGCCACTGTGGAGGTGAAGAGATATCTAACAGATGCCTATCTTGGTAGACAAGAAGATCCACTCCTGTATTGGAAAGAGAGAATAACTGTTTACCCCAATCTTTATCAGCTTGCCATCAAATATCTTTGTCTGCCAGCAACGTCTGCTCCCAGTGAACGCATTTTTTCAAAGGCTGGAGAAGTCCTCTGCAAAAAAAGGAGTCGCCTGAAGCCCAGCACAGCACAGCAAATCATTTTTCTAAATAAAAATGTCTAAAACCGCTGCACTCGCCAACTTTATTGAAAGCTTCCCAGGTCAAAGTTCTTGAGCGTCCACATCCCAGTGATACTTGAAATGGTTGTGTTGACAGAAACTTGAATGTGTTTGGCTATTTGGCCACCTCGGACTTTGGAAGGAGCGCTAGGATTAACTGCAGTTCTAGTTCTACACTTTTGTCTTGGATTTGTACGACTATTTCACTCCAGTTTTTATGGAGTTGTAAGTGTGTGTTTTTGGGTTTTTTCCCTCTATAAAGGTGAGTTACTTTTAAGTAACATTTTGACATCTTGATGTATTAAGTATCAGAGTACAATGGAACTGTTTTAACTTAACTGAACCCATGGTATGAGGGTCACAATTGTTCACTTCAGAAACCTTGTCCATTTTTATTATATACAGCTTTATAGTCTACACTGATTTAGAGGAATTTTTTACTTAAATGTAACTTGTAAATTACTATAGTTACTGTTAATATTCAGAATTAAGGGCAATTTTGTTGCTTTCAATGTTTTCCAGGACTACCAAAAACTACAATGCATTTTGGATGAGTTTTGAGAAGTGATTTAGGCCTAACAAATGTCTCAAGATCAGCACTCTGTCAAAAACCACTGGCGAGGCGGACACTTTGGAAATTTAAGAGACAAGTGTTTCTGTAAATTTGTTGTTTTGTTTTTATTTTTGGCTGTATAACAAGTAAACCTGTACCACTTTGGGGGAAATGCAGTGAGGTGGTATTAAATTTAAGATATAAATTACATTTTGTGTTTACAATCTGGTGGCTTGGACCAATGGTTCATTTTACAAACCTTTTACCCACAGTCTGGGACAAATACAGGTGATCCTGCCAGTATACAGTAGTTATGAAACACATGTTATGACGGCATTCATTTTAATGGCAGCCAGTGTGTAGCTTGATATTTTGCTGATTAACAGAATTGAAGTTGGGAGTGGGTTAGACCTGCTGTGGCCAGTTACTTTAGGCAGAGGTGACCGTCTCAAGCCAAGTCTTTCCATCTTTGGAGATGAGGGTGCATTGTCCCCATGTCACAAGGCTCCTGATGGCATACTTTGAGAAGTTTGGTGCACTTGTTGTCAATGCTGAGATTAGTAAACATGACTTTTCAATGCCACACTTTAAAGGCCTACTTTATTTGTCTTAAGTGATCCTGTAGTTTCTATTTAGCAGGTTTCTGCTACTCCTGCTGTCCTAGAAAAGACTCTGCTTGACAGAATCCCACAAGACTGATTGTGTTCTTGGTATGTACCCTACTGTTCATAACAGTACACTGGACATTTTATTAAACAATATTTTTGTTTGAACATATCGGATCATTAACATTTAAATCATGGTTGGTATAACAAATACCTGATACTTTACTTATGGGTCTCAATTGTTAAGCATGATGTTAATACAAAATGTCTGTTTCAGGTGACTCACTAATGACTGCACAGACGATGCTGAGCCTTGAGAGCCAAGTGGTGTGTGAGGGGCGACGTTCACCTGCGTCTTTTTGTGAATGGAATTGTACTGATCAAGTTTTCTACAATAAAAATACAAAGAAGCAGCATTGACCCTTAATTTCTATGAAAGTGCAAAAAACTTTGACATGTAAATTGTTTTTTGTGCTTTAAGGGTTGCTAAAGCTATTCAATCTTACTACTATGCTTTGGTTTGGTTCTGCTTATTCTACGCTATTCAGAGAATTCTCTTATCAAGACTGTTCACAACAGCATGTTGAGTTACAGAAAATGTAATTTGTGAAGTGACAACCTCTATGCAAAATTAATTTAACAACTGAAGACAGTTTGTAGTTATTTGTACAAGATGTGTAATGTGAGCAAAACTAGAACTCGGTACATGGCAGAGGAGCACACCGACATGCAGATTAAGTCCAGTTTTTAAATGTTTTCCTTGTAAAGTTAATCAAAACCTTGTAATCTGACAGTCTGAGTCATCTGTGAAGAAAAATCATCTGCAGTGTGTGACTTTGATGTGGAGGACATTTGTGTTTATGCAGACCTTGTATGTATCTGTTCCTAGTTTTAGTCCTGTTCCAATTATGAATTCAGTTTTTGTACACTGGCCAGCACTTTTCTAGTCCTTAACTTTCTGAATCATTAGCAGGAAACGAATCTGTACACGTTCATTAATGCAACTGGACAGAACTGGTTGGTTTTTGTACAAATTACTTTGTCTGCTCATGTTTTTGGGTTATTGCAAACTGTCTTTATTAAAACTTAATTTGAAATATCAAACGGGCTGAAAGTGTAGGTTTTTTCTTGGTTTTTGTAGGATGTGCAACAAATTTACTTTGCATTGTCCAGATTTGTTTTCCATAGTGACACATTTCTTTATATTCTACAAAGATGGGACTATTCTGGTTTGAATTTTAGTAGTTATTGATGATAAAGGAAACTGTAATGAATTGCCATGGAGTTATTTCAATTAAGCATCTGGGTATTGCATTATGTGTAAACATTACAGTACTTTAGTGCAAATTTAAGAGCATTTCACATTAGACTACTGGCAGTGTAATGTATTGTAGATACAGTATTACTGTTTTACTAGCAATTCTTCTAGTTATTGCAAAACTTAGAGTGACAGTTAGTGATGGACCAATCGCATTTCCACGAGGTGTAGTCTAGTTTGGTTGAAGAGTTAAATTCAAATACTGATATATGCTGGTTTTACATTGGAATTAGAATATGAATGTACATTGTGCAGATTAAATTCCCGATTAGGAGTCTAACACCAACCAGGTTTTCAAGGAGCATTGCCGCATAATCGGAACTATCAATCAAACGCATCAGGCAACGGCAATCTGCAATCGCCAGACAGATGCTGACCAGGTTTGTTATTGAACACGAGACCTGGCTGTGCGACTGGCGTAATTGTTCAAGCCACCGTTACGTTTACTTCTAAACAACGGTAATCAGTGCTGGCGCCTAACGTATCTAGTCAACGTTGATCCGATTACTGCAGAATAATTACTTGCCAAGCGTATGTCGATTTACAATGCTTGACATTATTGCCAATTATAATTTTTGACTTCAAAGATGTCAATCACAACTTCATAGACATTCGGTATTCGTCCACAATGCTCTTAAGACCTTGTTGTTAAAATGTGCTGTTAATACAAATGGCCAGGAGGTGTCACTAGAGAGGTGAGTGTCAAATGCTTCGAAGCTTCGATACGATTTCCGACACAATTGCTTCAAACGTTTTGATTCTTCGTGAGGCTTCACTCCGCCATCACTACTGAACTCCGCTCCTCCCCCGCTGTTCTCTGCTGCTGCAAGCTGCTCTCACCAAGACATTCGCTACCATGAAACACCTCTGCCTGTTTTTCCTGCACAACAACCACCATACTTGAGTGATTGTCTCCTGTCCCAGCTGTAATCTGCAAAGCTCTAAACTGCACTCCGTTGTGCAGCGTAAGAGCTGCCCGTCCTTGCCTTTCAGCCAAAGCAGCTCTCTTATCAGCAAGCAGATATGAGAGTGCAGCGATCTGCGACAAACTGAGTTCTCCTGCATTTCTCTCCCGTTTCTCAGGGTCAAAAGACTCCGTAATTAAAGCGCGTGCTTTAACACTGAGCGATCGTTGCTTAATCTGTATGGCATTCTCCTTATACATCGTTACTTGTACTGCTAGCTGCTCGCGGCTTTTTGGACAGGTATTTCTTATGTCTCTTGCCTCCTCATCTAACTGCTTTATAATAATTAACAATACACAAACTCTCTGACCAGCAGACAAGTGTAGGTTTTCTATTTTAGGCGCCTTTGCCTTCGCTTTATGCAGAGACGGCTTATCTGCGTCTTTGACCAGCGCAGCTGCTGCGCCCGACTCCGCCCTCCTCGAGGAAAGCGCAATGACCTCCGAGTCGACCTTCTCTACGGCCGCTGCTCCTGATGATACGTTTAACGTTGCCGTTAACGTTGCTGCTGCCTCCGTTTTTAGCGGAGAAAACACAGCTGTAACAGCTGATTGTACCGTACACCTAAAAAACTTTAGAAATGCTGTCGATGCACGCTGACATGTGCCGGCTGTATGCCAGCATGCGATTACAGCATATTCACCGCCTGTGGACGATCCCTCCCTGCCTTTGAAAAATGTAACCAAACATACAAAAATGCAACACATGCTTACTCTGTTAACCCTGCTGCACCGCCAGAAATGTATTATCGTAGTATTTCCCTCTACTTACCCTTTACCTGTTTCTCAAGGGTAAGTGTACTCGTCATATCGGGTTGGTCTACTGTTGCACTTTAAGATGAACACACACTCACATACACAGCTATACGCACACACACAGACCCTAACCACAACAGTGCCCCATGAATGACACACACACGCTGGTTAACCTTTAGCACTTTAAACCACACAAGTGCTTTACGTATAACACAGCCTGTCACTCGGCACTTCAAGAGACTTACTTATTATCGGCACGAACAACATACGATGTTTTAATGATATCTCAGACCTAAATATTACTTTTGGTCTCTAACATACAAAGGCTCAGCACTCTTGACTATCGGCCATTTATCAGCCAAGAATGTCTTCTTTATGTCCAGTTCCTACTATTGAGTGGAGCTCCTCACCCTCAGCCCAAATAAGCCTCTCAGCACAGAGCTAAGGGCAAAACTCCGCTGTTCAAGGTGCTCAAAGAAATCTAATTTGTTACTTCAATCACTCTATATACATTAAGACAAAGCATAGAAAGTTAAAAACAGCATGGCATTTATTACAAGAATAATAATAATACCACTGGAACAAAGAATAATAGAAAAATAGGTACTGATAGGAAAGTCTGAATATATATAGTCTTTAGAAAAAGCTTACAAAAAAGTTACAGATGACAAGGATGAATGTCCCAGGGCGGCGTTTTATTTAGCAATCGATGGTCATGATGTTTTTCTGATGACCAGTGACGACTTCTTCTTCTTCTTCTTCTTCTTAGGCACATTATTCTAAAGTTTCATGCCGTGGTGTCACAACACATGAATGTTGCATGCACCTGATTGGCTGGCTGTCAATATAAAGAATTAATTCACTGTCTGTTTTCCCAAACAACGAAACCTTTTATGTTCTCTGAGGTGTCAGCAGATCTTCCTTTCCCAGGATGTAAAATAATTAGGCATCGGCTCAGTCTTCCTTTCCCAGGTTATAAAGTAATTGAGCCACCAGCATGTCTCCCTTTCTATGTTAGAACAGCTGTTTTAAAAGTGAGGTGTAAGGGAAGAAAACCTGCTTTGATTTGTCCTCATCTGTTGTCTTGTGTTGAACAAAATATAATGGAAAATTAAACCAAAATGTACAGATTTTGTCCCCCACAACATATGGTATATCTTTATTGCTTTTGTTGATTAATCTTTTGAAAGCTCCTTGAGTTCCTTGGAAATGGAAGAGAGAGGCGCTGACTTCAACTTTGTAAATGAGAGAGGCAGCTGAGAGTTGCTGAGAGTTTTTGTGTTTTCTGTGATATGAGAGTTAATTAAAAATATTTATTTTGCTCCTAAAAACTTGGGCTTTGGATGCCACTTAGGAGCCGTGCAGGAGTTTTTAAAGTTTTTTTTCCCGTTAGAAGAGTTTCTTGCTTGTTTTTTCGTCCACACAGGAGCAAAAGTAGCTGGGTGTTTGGGGTGTGCTTGTAGAAGTTACTTGTTTCTTGTGCGTGTTCTTGTTATCTGTATTTGAAGTAGCGTTGGAGTGACGTGGCAGAAACAGCGACTCCTTAGTTTAAAACAAAGGCAGCAGAAGATTTCAAAGTAATAAAAGAGAAGGCTCAGCGGTGCCCAGCGTTAAGACAGCCGATCAGACACAAGGGGCTAGAGGAGCAGATAAGATGGCGGCAGATATTCACTAAGCAAGTTTTATTTATGTGTTTATTTGATTTAGACTGAACAGTTCTTAGCAGAGCTTAAGGGTCCAGAAGGTGTTCAATATCTGTAGCAGTTCTCATAGATTTATGACACAAAGCAACCTAAGTGGTCCGCAGTCGTCTTGTCAGCATGTCCTTGTGAAATATAAATTTGAAGTCGATCTCTAGTAATCGACAGGTTTGGTAAACTGTGGCCACACTTGTGTGTTATATTGTTTGCATAAGTATGTATTTATAGATTCATTTCATATTGTATATTTTCATATAAATACGCTAATGGCATTATAAGAAAAGAAAAATAACCTCCATACATTTTATGATTGCTGTTGTACATAACATGGACCACCATACATTACAACACAACACAGCATGATTGTTATGAGGCATAGTAAGCAGTCAGGTAATAGAAAAGTGAATAGCCTGCAGCAATTAAATCATTTCGCACATTGTGTATTTGTAAATAATTAAAAGTAAAAATATTTTTAAAAATCGTTGCAATCACAGTGCACAGTTCATGTATTTAACCAAATGGTGAATGTGCCAATCAAAGATTCTAAAGGAACGAACGTATTCTTAGTGTGTTTGGTTCAATTTAAACTACACAGCTTTATGTCCACTCATTATATTTGAACGTATGAACCGGTGAAGCATTGTGAGCTCATTTGTAAAAATCACTCAAGTGGTTCCTTCAGCACGGTTAGCGTGAGTGACACGGCGCGGCCTTCACAAGTTCATGCTGGACGTTCCTGAAGGATTCATTTGTGTTTGGTGAAGGAGCTGAAGATTAAAGGGCTGCTGTGTGCGATGAGCGTCACCTTCTCTCTGCTGAACTCGCTGCTCTAGCAAGGCGTAAACCTCACAAGTATAGCTGTGCTCACATTCGTCTGTTTAGAAAATGTACAAAGAAGATCAGATCGATCCATTTAGTGTTCTAGTTGTGATTATTTAAACTCACAAGTTCATGAAGTTTGGTTTAAGTCATATACTGTAAATGAAACATTTAAGTTGAATACGAAATGGATGTACAGTTCATGTTACAAACGGATTATATATAAAGTAGACTGAGGTAGACTGTCACATCCCAGATAAGTGATTTTAAATGTTTTTAAAGAGATTCAGATGAAGTCAGCTATTACCTTCTGTGGCCCGCCAGCTTAACCCGACACAGACAGGCGCGGGACACAAGTCTAAGGCACTCTCTGATTTTTATTTTCTTTTTCCCCGTTCCCCACAAGTATAACACAGTCCCAGCACAAGCACAGCATGATACCACAAGTCTCTTTCTTCACTCTTTTCCTTCTTTTCCTCCACTCCTTGGGTCAAGCTTTGTCTCCCTCCTCCCGACTCTGACTCCCTGAGTAGTGGCTGCTGGCTCCTTGTATAGCCCACCCAGAATGCTCCAGGTGCTTGATGACTCACTTCTGGCAGCACCTCTGGGTGTGGTAGAAGAACTGCCCAAAAGAGCTCAGCAGCTCCTACTGCAGCACCCCCTGGTGGCGCCTGTGGATCCCAACAGGGCTGACCAAACTCCAACTCCCATGAAGCCCTGCGGGAGTCTGAGGCACCGCTGCAACCCAGGGGTGTTGTCATCTAGCGTCTCGGGGTAGGTAACACTGTTTGCTGCCCTGGTCCTCCCAGTGTGGAGGTGTCCCGGCCGGGCAAGAGCCCCAGTCGCACGCTACACTTCATTAATTAGTCATTCAAGCCTAACAGATTTACATCACATATAAAATCTTTTTGTTTGACTTTTATTTTCTTTTTCATCAAAACTCTTTCCACTTCCTTCAGCACCTCTTGAGTAATATTCTCCTTGACTAGTAGTTAAAGAGCAACAAATCTCCTGAAATTTCATTGTTTCCTTTCTTTAATCCAAGTGGGATACTTTGGACAAAATATTCAATTAGATTTTGTAACTTAACAGAATTAAGGGAAATATATAATTTTAAATTAAAATGAACTGTTTTAAATTTTTCTTAAACAGAAAGCAAACAGCTGGTCGGCTGAAGGAAATACCAACAATATAAAGAGTTCTCAACACAGAAGTTATCGTCATTTTTAAACAGGGGGAAACTTAGAGGTAAGATTATTATTCTGATAGAAACTTATAGAAACTTTAACAAAATTAACAAGTTAAGAATTACAAAGGAAGGCAAAAATATAAAACAATGAGGAGGAACAAACTGATGTTTATCAGCACAGAGAGGAGAGTGCAGGCTCTCATTGTTACGAGTGTGAAGGAGGGGAGCAAAAGGTTTCCTGTTCTTCAAAGTCCAAAATCCTTAACCCTTAAAAATTCCAATTTCTTTCCATGTTTCTTTCCAATCTTGTACTTTACAATTCTGTTCCCACACAATGTGTTATAATTTACATTTTACAGAACTCCTTCCATTATGGGATCTGAGGTTGACCACCCTGTGTAGACCTCTTGACTGCCCCGACTCTTACCTGTCTGGCTCTTCAATCCATGCCCTGAGCCACCACAACCCTAACCTAACCAGTTTGGGGAAATCAGCCCTAAGGTTACAAATAACAATCTATCAATTATCAGTGCAATGTATTGTACTTCTTACCCTAACCATGTTTTTGGAATAAGCCCTAATCTTAATATTACACCTCAAATAATTTAACAATCGGAATTGGATCAAATGCATTTTATCAATTCAGATTTCACCAAAGTAATTACTCCGCAGTCTCCAGTTTAGATTTTCTCACAAACCAATACAATCAGCAAAAAGGCCACATATCAAACTCCCAATAATTTTTACGTATTCCTTCTAGGCCAGACAAACTTTATGGTTTCATTTTTTACAATTACAAAATTATTTTCTACTGTTACAGCCTCTTTCTTTAATTGCTGCCTAACATAAAAATAAAAATACTAAGAGACATTTTGCTTCATGCATCTTCCACTATTAAAAAAAAAAAAAACAAAAACAAATATGCCTGGAAAATCCCATTCACATCCAAAAAAATTATGGCACACAGTTTAATTTACATCAGTAAAACATAAAACTCTTTAAAACTCCATTTCATTCACTACCTTAGAAATATAGAAAAACAGGACAAACAAATGACCCTCGAGCAGCAATTTCAACAACAAAATCCCAAACCAGTCGTGTTGGCTCTGCAGTCACAGCAATTCTGGACAAAGAAAGAGCGACTCGAGTGGGAAGGCATTGGACTAAACACTGGATACGTTTGCTGTCAACGACTGAAATGACAGAGGATGATTTGAGTAGGGTATTTGTTTATTTATTGACGGTTGTTTTAGAATATTCAGTCCTTTCTTTTTAAACTAATTTAAATTTGTCTTTTTAAGTATGGGACTAGAGTGCCAGTGCTCAGCTGAAAGGTTTTAATTCCCTTAACCTAACCTAACCTAACCCATAAGCATGAAAATGGAGTTGGCCACTCCATAACAGCCTCCAATCTTCTTCCTACAAGATTTTGGAGTGTGTTTGTAGGAATGTGTGTACGTTTGTGAGGTCAGATACTGATGTAGAATGAGAAGACTTGGCTGGCCATTAGCATTCCAATTAATGCCAAAGGTGTTCAGTAGGGTAAGGTCAGGAATCTGTGTGGGCCACTTAAGTTCCACGATGTCCTCATAAAACTGGCTTTGTGCACAGAAGCACCACCATACTGTCACAAAAAAGTGTCTTCCACAAACTAAAAACTGTAGCATTAACAAGACATTTCATGGAAACCAAGGAGCCAAGCCAAAGCCCTGCTATTATTTCTCCTTCACCACACTTCACAGTAGGCAACATGCCATCCAGAAGGTAGCGTTCTCTTGGCATCCACCAAACCAAGGCTGGTCCATCAGACAGCAAGATAGTGAAGTGTGATTCATCACTCCATGGCTCCACTGCTCCAGAGTCCATTGACTTCACATCACTTCAACCGATGCTTGGCATTGCCCATAATGATCTTAGGCTCGGCTACAGAAATCTGTTTTTTAAGTTCTGGATGCATAGTCCATCCAGAGGCCAATGGATTGGCTATTCTTTGTGCCTCAGGTCTCAGTGCTCCCTTCTCTGTGAGTTTATGTGGTCCACCGCTTTGTGGATGAGCTGTTGTTGATCATCAGTGCTTCCACATCACCGTAATAACACTACAGTCATACACTGATTTATGGGAAAGGTGGCATCCTGTGACAGTGCCATGTTTAAAGTCACTGAGCTCCTCCGTACAACTCCTCCCACTGTCAATGGAGATTGCATGGCTGTGTTCTTAATTTGATGAACTTATGAATACTGAAACACCTGAACTCAATCACTTGGATTGGGGGGGTGGTCCACTTTCTTGTGGCCATATAGTGTATATGTAGTGTCTAAAAAAATATCCAGTCCTTATGTGCAGTGAGGTACTGCAACACAGCAAACACACGGCAGCTTGGTTTATCAAATGAGGTGCTGGAGGAACAAAGTCAGGCCAGGTCACCGCTTAGATCACAGCAAGACAAAGACCTTATTCATCCACTTATCTGTGCATTCTGTAATGGCTCAGAACTTACCAGAAGCCAAGGAGGAAGGTTACATAATGAGACACTTTGTTAAAGAAGGAGGATCAAGGCCGTAAATCTTCATAGAACAAGTGCATTTCTATGTATCATCCGCGTGATCCAAAATTGGGCCCAACAAAGACACAAAGCCCCCGGGTGAACTTAGACTGGATCTGGATTGTTTTAAGACCCCTTCAGTTTCTGCACACTTTGTGTTATAGATTTTGTTTGAAATTGGTACATTTTCCATTTCTGCCCATTAATCAAAACTGAATGACCCCTAATGTAAGAACAGATGACACCGCTCACTAAATATAGAACTATCAGATATGAGGATACAGATTTGTTCAAATACATCAAGAATAAAGTAGAATTGAATGAACATAAATGACAAACAACGACATCTCTCCATCAGTTCATTGTAGAACCAAAGCCAGATTATTAAAGGGCAGTCAGACAGTCTGACACAATCAGAGGCCTGGAGACCTCTGCCACAAGCCGCCTCCCCCTAATGGCTATTCCACATTTGAGTCAATGCTGGGCCAGCCAATCAGACACCAGGACCTTTTACCTGATGATTCCAGTGCTCCTTTATTTGACATGACAGCTCCTTGGCAGTAGAGCAGTGGCACCAAGAGCTTCATGTGGATACCGAGAAGAGAAAGAGAAAAGGTAAGTGTTAGTAACAGTTGATTAATGTCGTTATATGGTAGTACTGAGGACTAACGACAGAGATGCAGCAAGCACAGCCAATCAGCGGCTCTAGTCAGGGTGTGCTAAACTGATATTGTGAGTCTTCAGCCTGATTTAAAAGCTGAGACTGAAGGGGCACCTCTTAGAGTAGCAGGCAGACCACTCCACAGCTTCAGGGTCCCCACCGTTATTTTGTTAATCCTTAGAATCATAAGCAGGCCGGCACCTTGAGAGCTTAAAAGTGTGCTCAGGTTTGTAAGTAATGATGTGTAAGATAAGTAAGCAGACACCTTCCCCTGATGGCCCTCCATTGTTATAGTGTTGGTGTGAGCTTCATGCATTGCATTCTGAACTTTATTCTTGTCAAAAATGTCCACAGAATTAATTCAATACAAAGATTTCACCTCTTTATTCTTATTTGCTGCAAGTTTTCATAGACCAGCCTTTGAGCTTATCACCTGTAGCTTTCAGAAAGAAGTCGACAAACTTTTGTAATCCAGCTTTACTGAGACCTGCTGCTCAACTTTTTCAAACAGACGTCTACAGCAGATTCAGGCCATATTCACAGCCCTTCAGTTTCTCCACACTTTATTATGTTGTAGATTTCATTGGACACATTTGGCATTTTTGCTTGTCAGTCTACACTCAGTTACCCATAATTACACCATAACAGGTGTGATTTTTTGACACCCCTGACTCTCCTAGAAGTATTCAGATGCTTGGCTCTGGCACTCCAGACTACTGTACCACTTATACAAGTTATTTTTGTGTAGCGCTCTTCACTGAGTGTAGGTACAGAGTGCTGTGATTGTGGCCGAGTGTTTCCTGTTTGCTTTCATTCTCTTTGAAAAGTGTCCAGAACTTGATTACAGTCCAGCTGTGCCAAATTGACTGGACATCATTTATAAAGGCACATATGTACATACCTGTGTATAAAAGGTCCACAATTCACTCTGCATGTCAGGCCAAAAACCAAGTCAGGAACTCAAGAATCTCTCTGTAGACAGTTGGTTTCGTCCGTTTATAGGAGATGGACGTCTGAAGCAGAGCTCCGCTAGCAGCGGCTTTATTTTCCCACGTATTTCATATTATTTAGAGGTATCCTGTATTTAACCCGACCAAGGAACTTCCACTACAATATACAAGCATGAGTAACAAGAAGAAAAGTCAGAAGGAACCGGAAAAGAAACTTAAAGCTGCATCAAAGTCCGGACAGACTTCTGGCCCGAGTGCAAGTGTAAGGTATGGCCTCACGGAGACTGACCTGGAACAGGCAGAAGAGTGCGCAGAAATCCTGGGACCCCGCTCCATTGTATCGTCCATTGTATCATCTCCAGTCGAGAGTGAAAATGGGAGCGAAGGCGCAAGTGATACAGGTCACGAGGGATCGCCGATTTCTGAGGATCATTCGAGACTAGAAAGGGCTCTGCAGGACGTGCTCTCATCTACTCATCGCGAGCCTGTAACAGGAGCTGCATTTTCACTTGCGGAGCACGAAAGCCGAAGCGAACTGTCCGAACTGAAAGAGATGATCGCTAAACAGAAAGAGATGATCGCTACACAGTCAACTGCCATGGTCACGGCCATGAAGGAGCTTAAGAATGAGCTTAAGAAAGAAAACACAAATGATCTTAAGAAGGTGGCCATTGAGCTCAAGAAGGATAACAAAGATAAGGAAACGCGTCTATTTAAACGTTTTCACGTGAACTTTAAAGGCATGTTGGAGAAATTAGTGGAACACATTGAAGAAACTAATTCCAAACTGAAAAGGCTTGATGATCATATTAATGATGTTTCAGATCAGCTGGAAGACATTAAGCAGGGACTCACGGCTCGAGTGGAAACAGCGGACCAACTGGCATCTAACGCCGATGAAAAAGCCACAGCTGAGAACTCGGAATGCAAAAAACTTGGAGACAGACTTGCAGCCCTGGAGGATGGGTGCAGAAGAAATAATATAAGATTTGAGGGTATACCTGAGAAACGAGAAAGCTCAAGCCCAGTGAAATTTGCAGTAGAATTACTGTCTAAAATAATTGGAGATGACTTTAAACTCGACAATGAGATAGCCACGGCTTATCGCACAAAGATACCAAGCGCCTTTAAACCTAGGTCTTTTATTGTCCGCTTCGAGCGACTAAGATGTAAGCTTGATGTGATGGCACTTCTCAGACACAAGCAAGAGATTATATTCGAAAATAATCTTATTCGTATTTTTCCCGACTTCTCACCATCAACAGCTGCAAAACGCAGATCCTACATCGACATTAAAAGGATTCTACGGGAAGCCGATATCAAATACAGCCTCTTGTATCCTGCCAAACTGAAAGTGGAAGTTCAAGATCGACATTATATTTTCTTCAGCAAAGAAGAAGCTGAAAAAGAATTAAAGAAGCTGTTTCCGACACTTTTTTTGAAAGTTAATTAAAATTAAAGAGCCGTATTCTATCAAGGCACGGGAAGGACCTATGATCTGATTGCTGGATCCATGTTTAAAGAGACTGGTATTATAATTATACATCCCTTATTTTCTTTTTTTTTTTTCTTTTTATCTGGACTTTATATGTTATATGTTTATGTTTTAATTAGAGTTATAGAGTTATAGACGTGAGTGTGAAAATGTGGAAGTGATTAAAGTAGGATTCGTTTTATTTATTATTTTTTTTTTTTATTATTTTTTTTTTTATTATTTTTTTTTATTTTACTATACCTTAAAGTAGACTGTTTAACTTCATACCCTTGGTTTATTGCTTGTTCTACTATTTATATAATTACCATTATACTATTACAGTAGGAATTACCAGGTTTATCCTAGACTAATTTTTAAAATCATTCCCAGGGTTGTTTTTTTATTGTTTTTTTTTTTTTAAATCTTAATATCTTAACTTAAAAGCGCTGAAGATTATTTCAAGCTTAAATATTGTTAATGAGAACATTTTCGGCAGATAGTATTAAGGATTTAACTGTAAAAGATATCTCTGTTTTAATTCTGTAACGCCGCTGCAGGGTGGGGTTTGTTTTGTTTTGGACGTGCTCTGTCTCTTCGTATGTCAGAGGACTGGAACATCGCGAAGTGGGATCTAGCCTCATGTGGGGAGGCAAAATGGGGGGGGGGTGGGGGGATAAAGGGGGGAGAGAAGGAGAGCAGGTTATATCTAATCTATTCTTGTAATCCTTATAATTATAAATATCAATGCAACAACAGGCTAAAATGCAACAACTCATGGGGAATCTTGAAACTAAGATTAAAACTGCCATATTACCAATTAAAACTATAAATGACATTAAAAACTCAGAATCAATGTCTCCATGATGGGACAGTTAACTTTGTGAGCTGGAATGTTAAAGGCCTGAATCACGAATTAAAGAGAAAGAAAGTATGCTCTCACCTAACAGGCTTAAACGCTAAAATAGTATTTCTACAGGAGACCCACTTACTAACCAAGGATCAGTTCAGATTACAAAAAGACTGGACTGGCCAAATGTTCCATTCTAGCTTTATAAAGAAAACTAGAGGGGTGGGAATTCTCATACATAGAACAGTTCCATTTGTAGCATCAGAGGTAGTGTCGGACCCTGAAGGGAGATATGTGATGGTCATGGGCAACTTATATAACAGTAAAATGATTTTGATAAATGTTTATGCACCCAATGTTGATGATAAGGAATTCATGCAAAATCTATTTGCATCCATTCCCAGTGTGAACACTCATAAAATTATAATTGCTGGGGACTTTAATTGTGTTTTAAATCCACTCTTAGATAGGACTCCTGTGACAGGGGGGACGACATCTAATACTGCAAAGATAATTACACAGTTTTTAAATGATCACAACTTATCAGACCCCTGGAGGTTTCTTAACCCAAACTCAAGAACATATTCGTTCTACTCACCAGTGCATTATAGCTACTCAAGAATTGATTATTTTTTTATAGATAATAATTTCCTGCCTACAATTAAATCATGCAAATATGACACAATTGTTATCTCTGACCATGCCCCTCTAGTCTTGGAGCTAAAATCAATAAGCCCCTCATACTCACCTCGCAGATGGCGTCTTAACCCTCTTTTATTGGCAGACGAGAACTGCACAGAATTTATATCCAAACAAATCAGCTTCTTCCTAGAGACAAACACGTCCACAGAGTTTTCTGCAGGAACACTCTGGGAAACTCTAAAGGCCTTCTTAAGAGGCCAGATTATTTCATATCTTTCCCATAGAAATAAATTAGAAACCAAGAAAGTGTCAGAGCTAAGAAATGAAATTACTAGAATAGATGAAGAACAAGCCAGGCGTCCAAGTGAAGCTCTTCACAGGAAAAGGCAGGCCCTGCATACAGAACTTAACATCTTAACAACTAAAGAAACTGAACAACTTATTTATAAGTCTAGACAGCATTACTATGAACACGGAGAAAAAGCTAATAAGCTTTTAGCTCAACAAATTCATAAATAAGAAGTTCACAATGCAATACCAGTAATCACCAACAAGAATGGAGAAGAAATCATTGACCATAATAAAATAATGCACACATTTAGAGATTACTATAAGTCTTTATATTCCACTGAGCCCAAAGAAGACAACACACAATCTAATGCATTTCTGGATAATTTACAAATACCACAAATAGATGCTTTAAGTGCTGAGGAACTGGATAAACCTCTAACGCTAACAGAATTACTAGACGCTATAAAGTCACTACAAAGCGGGAAATCATCAGGCCCTGATGGTTACCCCGTAGAGTTTTATAAGAAATTCTCCACTCAGCTAGCTCCACTCTTATTGGTAACATTTACAGAAGCTAAAGACCACCAAATACTACCTCAAACATTTCGACAAGCATTAATCACCGTCTTTCCTAAACAAAATAAGGACTTGTTACAATGTGCATCATATAGACCAATTTCACTCCTGAATAATGATGTTAAGATACTCTCAAAAATCCTAGCTAGAAGGATGGAGAAAGTGCTGCCCTCGGTAATATCACAAGATCAAACTGGATTTATTAAAGGCCGACATCTATCTTCAAATCTCCGACGCTTGTTTAATGTTATATATTCACCAGCAAAATCAAACACCCCAGAGATATTACTATCATTAGACGCAGAAAAGGCATTTGACATGATCGAATGGAATTACCTTTTCACTGCACTGGAGAAATTTGGGTTTGGCCCGAATATTTGTGCTTGGATCAAACTACTGTATACCAGTCCAGAAGCTTCAGTTTGTATTAATAAAATTTGCTCAGACTACTTTAAACTAGAACGTGGTACCAGACAAGGATGTCCCTTGTCACCACTGTTGTTTGCAATCGCTATTGAACCACTGGCGGTTCGCTGCCGAAATTCTTATCAGATAAAGGGGATTGTCAGAGAAGGACTGGAACAGAAAATTTCTCTATATGCAGATGATATGGTCTTATATATATCGGACCCAGAAAACACTGTCCCTGCTGTTTTAACAGCACTAACAGAATTTCAAAAGATATCTGGTCTTAGAATTAATCTGAATAAAAGTATACTCTTTCCAGTGAACTCACAAGCATATAATATTAGATTAGACACCCTACCTTTTACCATAGCAGATCAGTTTAAATACCTAGGGGTAAATATCACAAGTAAACATAAAGCTCTTTATCAACAAAATTTTGGCGTCTGTATGGAAAAAATTAAGCAAGACTTGAATAGATGGTCAACCCTTCATCTCACTCTAGCCGGAAGAATTAACATTGTTAAGATGAATATCCTTCCTAAACTTCTCTTTTTATTTCAAAACATTTCAATATATATCAATAAATCGTTTTTTAAACAGTTAGATTCAATAATAACCTCATTCATTTGGAACTCAAAACACCCACGTATCCGAAGAGCGACCCTACAAAGACCTCAGGCAGAAGGTGGCATGGCTTTACCTAATTTTCAGTTTTATTACTGGGCAGCAAACATACAAGCCATAAAAACCTGGACACAAATAAATGAACATACCCAGGCTTGGTCTGCAATAGAAGTAAAATCCTGTAGTACTTCTTTATATTCCCTGCTCTGCTCTCCAATAAATGAAAGTTATCGCAAATATACTAATAACCCAATTGTGCTTTACTCACTCAGAATATGGAACCAAATTAGGAAGCATTTTAAGATGGAAAATCTTTTATCAGTGGCACCTCTGCAAGGGAACCACCTCTTTCAACCTTCGCAAGTATATCCAGTTTTTAATACCTGGAAAAGTTTTGGGATTAAAATGCTCAGAGATCTTTATATAGACAACATATTTACATCTTTTGAACAATTACGTTCAAAATTTAACCTCCCAGCTACACATTTCTTTTACTATCTTCAAATTAGAAATTTTGTTAAACAGAAATTGCCCGATTTCCCCCACCTTGCACCCTCCACAATGCTGGAAAAAATACTGCTCAATTCCGAGGAAACAAACACTATTTCCGCAATATATAAAATCTTATTAGAGTCCCTACCTTTCAAAGACCCAAGAGGACATTGGGAAGAAGATCTCTTAATCAATATATCAGAAAAGGAGTGGAAGGTAGCAAAGCAGAGAATTCACTCGAGTTCTATATGCGCAAAGCATAGAATTATTCAACTAAAAATTATATATCGAGCTCATCTGTCTCGCTTAAAACTGTCCAAAATGTTTCCAGGCCAGGATCCAACCTGCGAGCGCTGCAACCAAGCTCCTGCCTCACTGGGTCACATGTTCTGGGCCTGCACCAAACTAACATCATTTTGGACAAAAATTTTTAAGTGCCTCTCAGACAGCCTTGGTGTCACAATCCCTCCTAACCCATTAACAGCTGTGTTTGGTGTCCTTCCAGATGGACTGGAATTGGAGAAGGACAAGCAAACGGTGATTGCATTCACTACACTCTTGGCACGCAGACTTATTTTGTTAAATTGGAAGAATCCTAATTCTCCTCTTATAAGTCAGTGGGAAACCAATGTTTTATATTATTTGAAATTGGAAAAAATCAAATTTTCAGTTAGAGGATCTGTACAAAATTTTTTCAAAACATGGCAGGATTTAATCAATATTATTTTAGAATAAGAGAAATAACTATTATTGCATTTAACTCCCTTCTCCATCTCTTATTTATATAGATATTTACTTCTCCCCTTCTTTTGTCTAATGTTGCCTTATTAAAAAGCTTAAAGAAATTTTCCTTTAGCTAAGCTCTCCTTCTCAGGGGTGGGGTTTGATTTGTTTTCAAATTTTTTGGGTTATAAATTGATCTGTTTGTATGGAATGATTACAATGAAAATTGATAAAATAAAAATATTAAAGAATCTCTCTGTAGACCTCCATGATCAAATTGTGTTGAGGCACAGATCAAGGCAAGGGGAGAAAACCATTTGTTAAGCTTTGAGTCTCCCCAGGAGCACAGAGGCCTCAGGATTTGTGAAATGGAAGAAGTTTGGAACCACCAGGACTCTTCTGAGAGATGTCCATCTGTCAAACACAGTAACCAGGAAAGAAGGGCCTTAGGCAGGAATGTGACTACGAACCCAATGCTTACTCTGGCAGAGATTCAGAAGTCCTCTGTGGAGATGGGAGAAGCTGTCGGAAGGACAGCCATCGACCTTCACTCCATCACTCAGGTGTTTATAGTAACGAGGCTAGATGGAAGCCACTCTTCAGTAAAAGAAATATGATAGCTTTAGGGACTCTGAGAGCAGGAGGAAAAAGATAATGATGTGATGAGACAAAAATTGAAGTCTTTCAGCTGAACTTGAAGCACTGTGTCTGGTGACGACCAGGCACTGCTCATCACCTAATACCATCCCTATGGTGAAGTATGGTAATGGCAGCATCATGCTATGGAGCAGTGCTTGAAGGGGAAGCAGGTTATTGACAGGTCTCTTTTTATTATGATACGGTGACATTCAAATGATGGGATACATCAACACTCCATCAAAGGGGTGTCAGGGTCCCCATTAAAGATTATCAAAGGGATTCCAGAGCTCATCAGTACTCTAAAAACAGGCACCAGTACAGTGAAAAGCTGATTGACCATCATGAGGCAGTGAAGGCTGATCAAAGGCGGTCTCACCATTAAGCTATGGAAAGGTTCTGCTCCTCTGTATCAAAACTGGAAGAGATGCTGGTACTGACCCACTTCAAGCACGTCTATGGGGGCAGGGAGACTGGTCAGAATTGAGGGAATGGAGAATGCAATCAAATACAAGGAGGTCCTGGAAGAAAACCTGCTAGAGAGTGCATGCCACTTCAAACAGTGTGACAATGACCCAAATTACACAACCAGGACAATGCTGGAATGGCTTCAGGACAAGTCTCTGAGTGTCCTTGAGTGGCCCCAGCAAAGCGCAGACTTAAACCCTATAAATAATAATAATATTAAATTAAGGGTCTAAATACTTCTAATAATGGGGGCTGTCAGCTTTTAAATTTTAAACTTGTAGATCTTTCTGAAGACATTCTCACTTTGTCATTTGTACTGTTGTGTTGTATATCTGAGGTGGCCATGATGGATTGCTCATCTAGCTCTGTGAAGAGGATCACTTGTGTTCTCATTAGTGGGTTGTATTTAGCCCATTCTTTGACACCCACTGCACACCTAGTCTACCTGGAAGGTGGGGTCTCTCCCTGAATTTCCTTTCCTCTAATTTCTTCCATTTTTATCTCTTTCTGGGAGTTTTTCTTGTCTTCTTAGGAAATCAAGCATGGAGAGCTGTCAAAAACAGGGCCTGTAAAAACCAATTAAGGCATTCCTTGAGTGATTTTAGGCCATACAAGAAATACAAGCTGGGGTATGCTGGGGTAATGTGCTCCCCATCAAAAATCTTTAAAATGGAAAAGATGTTTTCATTCATTGGTTTGTTTAACATTGTGAAAATATCATACAAGTAATGTGATATTTCAGCCTGATAAAGCAGTTGAAGAGAACAAGAACATCAATCCCACCTTCACAGATTCCACTTGACACTCTCTGGCAAGAAGCACTATGGGCCTCAATGAAGATACCCTAGCAAAACTGTGGATGTTATCAGGACTCTAAAATCAGGCCTTAAATGAAGTGGAGATTAATGTGGAGCTAACAAAATGGTTCACATCTACAATAAGACTTTGACAAGGACGCTCATTGCCTCCATTATTGTTCAACATCTCTCTTGAATTCATCACAATGCTCTCTTAGGCTTTTATGATACCTTCAAACACAATCGTGTCAAACTGACAACTGAAGTGAAGGCCATGCAGCCATAAGATCACTGAAAGATGGCAGGGCACCCCAAGTAGACCCTGTCACCCCAGAGGCAATCAAAATTGGGCAGACGTCCTGTTCCATCAGCTCCATGATGTCTTTCAACTGGTCTGAGCCATGGGCCATCGGCATGGAAGAAAGAAAGAAAGAAAAAAAGAAAGAAAGAAAGAAAGAAAGAAGGCTCTCATTGTACAAGCTTTCTTTCTTTCTTTCTTTCTTTCTTTCTTTCTTTCTTTCTTTCTTTCTTTCTTTCTTTCTTTCTTTCTTGATTGATTGATTGATTGATTGTTCTCGGAGCTATGTGAACACCAATTTAAATGTAAATATAACCAGTGATATATTAAAAATGAATTTTATGCTCATATTGCACACACTTACTGTATATATTTTATATATATTCTTATTATTTTCATGATGCTGATTTATGTCATTTATCCTTTAATTTTCAAAACTAATTTTTTCTTAGGAAATGCTTTTTTTCTTTTTTTAAACTTTGGAATCTGAACTTTGTTTATAACAGAAATATTTTAAACGTCGTCCTATCTACTGTACATGGCACATTTGTATAAGCAGGCATCCCATTGTTTATTCCATAAGCAGCTTAAGCTTCTGTCCCTGCAGGAATTCTGTGCTTTATTGCTACATTTCTGCTTGAGTTATTATTGTATGTTTCCTCAAGTAGCTTTCACCCATGCAAGAAAGTTTGTCTTCCAAAAGTCCTTTGGGAAATATGCAGAACTTATGACTGTAGCATTGGGCCTTAGAACCAAATTGTTCAGACTAGGTGTCCGTATAATTCAGCGAACTTAAACACTTTGACGCACAGCCATCAAGCCACACAGACAGCCCGACTGAGACAAGGCCTGGAATTAAGAGCAGAAACGCTAGTCACTGCGTCACCAGATCATCAGCAGTCAATGGCAGGTTAAAGCGAAGACTTTAATGTCACGTCTGTGTTTCCAGAATGCCTGCAGCACCCTTGCTGTGGCTCTCTTTTGTTTCGGTTTGTGTGCGCTGTGCTCCCAGCCTTTCAATGCTTCTGGGCTGTTCGCTGAAATCCTGTCACCCTGAACCCTGAAATGTCATTTACTGCACAGCACCTTAAAACATCTTTTAGGATTAAAGGGTGCAGTGCTGAGTTATTCATGTTGGACAGTAGGCGGCGCTGTTAAAGAGACTACGAGTAGTAACAGAGACAGCGGGCAGAAGGCCATAGAGAGGTGGATTGTGTGGGATGGCTTTGTCCAAACTTGTGAGCAGCTCAATGACACTTTAGCTGAGGTGCTTTATTGAATTTGGGGCACAGGCTGCCTGGTAAGAACAGTTCAGAAAGCAGGGATGTCTGTTCTAAGTATTTACTGAAATCAAAAATCCAAGCCACTCATAAATCTAGATATTCAGTTGTTTCAAGATGTTGCTTTTATCAATACAAAATAATATTTATTATCTGTAGATGGCTGAGATATTGTAAGATGAATCAACCTTTGTAAACAGCAGTTATGGCCTCTCCCACAGGAAACTAATGATTCTGTAGGCAATATGGTGGAATCCTTCAAATGGGTGTTGTTTTCTACATAAACTGTAGATAGATAAATAGATAGGTGTGAAAGGCACTATATATTAGAAAGATAGATGTGAAAGGCACCATATAATAAAAAGAAAGATGTGAAAGGCACTATATAATAAAAAGAAAGAGGTGAAGAGCACTATATAATAGAAAGATAGATGTGAAAGGCACTATATAATAAATAAAGGTGAAAAGCACTATACTGTATAATAGATAGAGGTGAAAAGCACTATATAATAGAAAGATAGGCAGATAAATAGATAAGGCACTACATTATTACTAGACTTCATTTAATTCATTAGAAAATACATTTGACAGAATTTCAAGTCAGGCGCAGTTACATTTGGAATTTGGAGTAGTTGAAAAACTAATTAAAAAAGTGATGAAATAGATTTACAGTTTTACTGCCTAGGACTGAGAGGTGCCCTGGTTCACCTTGTTGTGGTGTGAAATTTGTGTTGTATGTCTTTATTTGTAACTTAGGCAAAGATATGTAATATTAGTATTTCATTAGTGGAAAGCATTCATGTTTACCCCCCTAGGACTAATTCAGGATAGTGAATTTAATGACAAGGTTGGGGGAAATTCCTCAAACCAGTTTGGCCAGTGATTCTCTGCAGGGCTCTCTCAGTCAACCCCCACAGGAAAGCCAGACTGCCTATCTGGCAAACATCAGCTCAACAGATGGTGTTGGGGGGTGGCAGGTGTGAAGGTATTCTGTGCCCCATTGGTCTGAAGTGTGGCTATTTGCAATTGGCTTGTATCAGAAACCTTTAAGTACCATGACGCCCTATTGGCTGTAGGGTGTGGACAGAAAATCTATAAATTTGCTTGCTTTATCTCTCTATCTCCCTTACAAACATCTGATGAAAGAGCATTTCACACCATGAACTGAAAAGGACGACACAATGAAGAGCACAGCTCAGCAGCCATATTGAGACAAGCATGCAGCCTGTTCTGAAGAAAGCCGACCACAAATGAGGACTTAACTAGAGACACTTAAAGTAACTAACAAATCTGTGTGCCACCTGAAACTACACAGCACCATTTATCAGGTTGTATGGTGGCCAGTGTTCACTTGTACTTTAGTTATTGTTATTATTTATGAATATTATCAATAATCCATTATTTAAAGTGTAACTTAACTCCTGCTTGTCTTTAACTACACTTAATTGCCTGAGGTTATAAATGTAGACATGAAAATGGGGAATGCGGCACGGTGGCGCAGTGGGTAGCGCTGCTGCCTCGCAGTTAGGAGACCTGGGTTCACTTCCCAGTTTGCATGTTCTTCCCGTGTCTGCGTGGGTTTCCTCCCACAGTCCAAAGACATGCAGGTTAGGTGGATTGGCGAATCTAAATTGGCCCTGGTGTGTGCTTGGTGTGTTTGTGTGTGTCCTGCGGTGGGTTGGCACCCTGCCCAGGATTGGTTCCTGCCTTGTGCCCTGTGTTGGCTGGGATTGGCTCCAGCAGACCCCCGTGACCCTGTGTTAGGATTCAGCAGGTTGGAAAATGGATGGATGGATGAAAATGGGGAGAAGTTATATGGTACAATACTTTATTAACAGTGGTAAGTCTGTGAGATTTCAGGTATTTGACAAAGGCTACATATTAATAATACAATAGGGGAAAGTCAAGACAAAAGACACCTTATTTGTTAAAAAAATGGGTTACCTTGGTAACACTTCGCTGATTTGCTAACAAAAAAGTCACATGCTCCCCTTTTCTGGGAAAGCCAGATGTTTATGAAACAATGTAACATTTTAGCTGGTTTGTGAAGACAGAACAGACAGCAGAAAATCTTATTAGTGATCAGGAATACAGGAACTGTCTTCATTGTACCAACATGGCTTGCCTGTACAGAGTTTATTATTTACGCAAGGAAGACGTTTGTGAGATACGACAATCATCACATGGAGCAGAAAACCAGACAGGTAGGCATCATTTATAAACTTCAAATTATTAGTTTCTTAAAGGCAGGCCGTAGCTGTTTATTTTTTCCTGTAAAACGTCAGTTGTTTTTTAAACTTGTTGAAAAGTGAATATCGTATTTATGTGTTGTCTCCCTTTAATGAAGAACTTCGCCAATCACAGGGCTTCACTTTGAACCTCATTGATTAGTTTGGTGACGTCTAAATAGTAGAGTAGGAACTTCATTTGTTAAATGTGAAAGTTTGTGTAATTATATATAAGTAAGTGGAATGTAATTGTCCTTAAAATATATTGTTTATGTGTTTAAATTTGTAATTTATATATATATATATGTATTTATATATTTTAGTATAGTTTCTAATATATAGATGTTGTGAGGAAGCTAAAGCATAGTTGAACAGAAACTATTTTGAGTTTCACACATATGACTTGTTATAGAATTACTGTATTATAGTTTCCTCCTGTATAATATTTATATATGTTCAGAATAATTTACTTATTTAAGCTGAGTAAATACTTTATAGTTTTAATGTACTAGCAAACAGGGCGGAGTGGTGGCTCTGAGGCTAAGGATCTGCGCTGGTATCCTGAAGGTTGACGGTTCGAATCCCCGTCACTGCCAAAAGAGATCCTACTCTGCTGGGCCCTTGAGCAAGACCCTTAACCTGTAATTGCTCCAGGGGTGCTGTACAATGGCTGACCCTGTGCTCTGACCCCAAGGGGTATGCGAAAACTAACAAATCTCTAATACGAGAAATCGTATAAGGCGAAATAAAGAACAAAAAAAAAAAAATTCTTGATTTCCATGCTCTCTTGAGTGTAGTGTGCCATCTAGTGGATAAATGTTAATACCTTATGTTAACATTGAGACATTTAAGAGAAAAAAACTGGGATAGCTAATTTATGGTTATTATTTTATTTAGACCATACCTTCACATTTGTGTAACTTTGGAAGAAATTAATAAATAGATTTGGACATCTTCATCCATCTCTGACCAGATGAGTGTAGTGGTTGTAATTTAATTCTGAACCAACTTAATTCTTCTCTTCAATACTTAAAGTTGAGTTATTTCTCTATGCTTTACTTAATACTGTCAGTACGTTCTCTACGTACAACGCTGTACATTCAGTAGAACACGTTACGTTACACACAGCAGGGCGCAGTTTGAAACTGTGTGCCCTCCATGCCTTACTTACTGCGAGGCAGATCACTAACTGTGACTAATCTGTAGAACTGAATATTCTATTTCAATTACACTTGTAGGAGTTATAATAGAACTTCCCATGTATTATACACTAATATATACGCAAACATTTCAAATAACTAAGAAAGTACTTCTATCGACTTAACATACGCTAAGTGAGTAGCACATCTGGCCCCTAATTGTTTATGCTGAGGGCCAAATCAATTAGTTCAACATTACTTAGTAAGAGCCTTAACTATTCAAGAATATCTGTATGAAAACTTCAATCTAAACTTCAATGTAAACTTAAACAGAAATGTACAAGCACCAACTCAATTTACGCATACAGAATTTAAGATGAATCATTTCAATTCATTACTGTTTCTTGGCGCAGGCACAGTTTATTCTCAGGTCTGTCCAGTGCTGTGTTTCTTTATCGATGTCTTTACAAAGTAAAGGCGGCAGGCAGCCTGTGAATTCTTGTGAAGAACGCCGGGATGTTCAGCCTCTTCTGCCATATAAATTTAAATTTAAATGTATATATTGTGCCTTTAATACCACAAATTCTCTTTCAATAGCTGTACTTATTTTTTCACAATTAGATTAATCTCTTTGAAACTGTGTGCCCTCCATGCCTTACCTACGACAGGGCAGATCACTAACTGAGACTAATCTGCGGTCAGAGGGACGAGAAATAATTAGAATATTCCATTTCAATTCCTAAGAACCTCCCATATACTATGCACTAAATTACAGGGTACAATTTAACATAACAAGAAAATACTTCTATCAACTTAACCTAAATAACTAAAAAATACACAGGCATAGTAGCAGTGTTATGTATTATGGTGTGTTATAGTGTTTTAAAAATTTATGAAGTGGAAGGAAGACAAATCGGTGGACTGATTTTAATGAATGGTCTGCTTCACCTTCTCACAATGAGCCATTTCTGTAAGATTCCCAGTTTCTTTGTTCCCTCTCTTTATTTGTTGTCCAAGCCAGAATATATTTTTGAAAGTGATCATTATATAATTGCTATATTTGCTACATACCCTATGTTTTTTTTCATTAAATCTTAGTCAGCATCAATAGCCTTTCATCAGCAAGCACCTTGTTACCTCATCTTGAAATGCATACCTGCAGTCCACAGAGAAACTAATATATAATGTCAAAGCTTAGGAGGCACCTAAACTTGAATAGACACAAAAACAAGAACAACAAGCAGTGTTGAAAGAGGTGTGCGGTGTGACCAACAGGAGGCGCCCCACACTCCAGATACAGGTGCACATAACACAGTCCAGGGTTCAGAGAAAGTGAATTTTATTACACCTTTTCAAGTTCTTTCTTCAAAACAAGTGCTGACAACCACGATTGCAATAATAATTCTCCTCTACTCTCCTCAAGCTTTGTCCAACTTTCCTGGATGAGGTCTACTGGCTTCTTTAATGCCAGACCCCGAAGTACTTCTGATGCCACACAAATACACCCTGGAAGCACTTCTGGGTCAAGTGGATCCTCCTTACAGAGTGTGAATCCTATCCCCTCAGCTTCCTCTCTGGCTCCAATGACAGGGCTGACCATCAGGACTACAATTCCCAAGGTGCCCTGCGGGTGTACAGATGAGAGCTCAACCTAACGGATGCTGCTACCTGGCGTACCTGTGGAATAAATGGTCCCTAGAAACAGTCTTGCACTATCCTTCCATTGTAAAGATAGCTGCAATCAAAGTGGCCGGGATGCCTGTCCATCCAAATCCTTCCTTTATGGCTTCCTGTCCAGGTAGGCCTTAAGGTAATGCCAGTCCATCCATGTTGGCACCTTCAGTGGAGAGCAGCAAAAAACAGCATCTGTGACTATGAGTGATGGGTATGCATTGTCAGTGCTTAGAATTATACTTATAGTTTAATGATGCCAAGTCTTTATGGATGATGTCTGATGTTGTGTGAAGATGTTGCATTGTTGTTTCCCCGGGTTCACGTGGGGGATTCTTTTTGCATTGCCGTCCACTCTTTGTTTTTGGTCAGGGTCCTTCATTTGTGGTGTTCTGTGGTGCTGCTTTCTCATCGTCCTTTCTGCTGTTAGGCCCTTTTCTGTGTCGTGTGCAGCTTCATAGTGAAGAGCGTTACTGTTTGTGGCACCAGAGTTTAGATACTGAAATTCCCTTCATGAAGTGATGGCTACTTTCTATGTTTTTAGTCCACTGGCCAACAGTTTGGCTTGGCTGAGACATTAATAATAATAATAATAATAATAATAATAATAATAATAATAATAATAATATTTTTTTTACATTTATATACTACTTTCTCACTACTCAAAGTGCTTTACATAGTGAGTGGGGAGCTACTTACACCCCCACTAATGTGCAGCATCCACTCAGATGATGCAATGGCAGCCATTTTTGCACCACTGCACTTACCACACATTAGCCGTTTCGAGGTGAAGGGGTGAGAGACAAAGAGCCAATTAGAGACATGGGATGATAAGGGGGCCTGAATTACTAGGCCATAGAGGGTAATTTAGCCTGGACATGAGGATACACCCCACTCTTTGATGACCTCAGAGAATTAGGACCTCGGTTTTTACGTCTCATCTGAATGATGGCACCATTTTTATAGAACACTGTCCGCATCGCTTCCCTGGTGTATTGGGATCCACACACAGACCACAGGGTCAGCGCCCCCTGCTGGCTTCACCAACACCTCTTTCAGTAGCAACCCAAGCTCTTCGTAGATGGTTTCCTATTCCAAGTACTGGCCAGGCCTGAAGATGTTTAGTTTCAGGTGGGTGACCTCTTCTGAATGACCAGGTGGTGTGGTTTCAGACCCACAAAGAGAAAGTGGCTGTCAGTTCCCAGCTTTTAACTTTAAGTGAGACACTGTAGAGATTTTCAGTCATTTTCGAGAGTGGGTGTCCTGGGTCCCCTCAGAATGCCCCTTGGAGATCAGTGAATGTGTGCGCCTCTATGACAGAATACGTGGGTGCAGCTCATTTTTAAAAAGGAATTCTAACATCTCATTATTGGTTTAAAGTCACCTCTAGTTACAAACCCAGGGCCAACTCCTAGTCAAGTTATTCTGTTTGTCCGACCTCTCATTCCTTGAATTACAGCTCTTTGCTGTTGCTTGTGTCCATTTCATGCCTTGTGACTCAAGATGATTGCTGAGTGGCCTCTGGAAAGATGTCTGATTTCCACCTTCATCATCAGATGAACTACAGGCAGATTCTGGTGGGGACCATTCACTTATTTTGTGATGTAAGGGGAGATGGCACAGCTGGACGTCTATTAAATCTGCCACCTTAACCAGCCTTGTGTCCCACTAATGCCTAAAGGAATGGGCAATGCCCACTTTTTCTTACATCAGGTAGATCATGTGCTCTTCATTCTCTGGTTTTACACCACCTTGCTTTTCTTGCAGCTTCAGTGCCTGAAGTTAGATCAGAATTGAAAGTCAACCTGCGGATGGTGCTGATGGTCTTCTGTGTTCTCCTAGTGGCCACCCCCATATTCTTTTCTATTTACTGTAAGTATCATCCATACTGATATGATATTGAAAAGTGAAGGAAATGTAAGTGCTTTGTGTATTTGTTATATATGCAGTCATTGGCCCCTTTACTAGGAGGACTTGCTCATTACCTCAAAACAGCTAATCATGTGGCTGTAATTAAGTTTACATAGTGGGGTCTTCTGAATGAATAACAGCCTCAAAGGAAGAAGAATTTCTGGGGGTGCCAACCCGGTCATCGCTGTTTACTTCTAAGTCTAAACAGAAACAAACTCTTGATGGTGTAAAAGGAAACACAACTATTGCCATAGTAATGAAGTGGCTTATATTAATTAGACTTTTTTGTCTGCCGTCTGCAGGTCACGGAGCTCCTTAGCTTCGGTCGCTCTGGATAGACGTGACACTTCCTTCAGGGATGTCAAGTTCTTAGAGCTCAGGGACCAGAAGGGGCAGAGTCAGTTGCCCTCATTGGGTGTTTTCTCTGTACTTTGATGAAAGAAAAGGACAAGATAGTTAGCCACAGCGCCCCCTCATGACCCGGGGTGGAATCACATACTATGGATGAACTTGGAGGGTGAACCTCTGACATGCATGACAATAGCAATTGTGACCTTATGCAAAGATCAAGGGGAATTGAAAACTGAACAAGCTCACTTAAACACAGCAGTGAGATTTATTGAAGCCATTTTTGTTATAAGTACACTTACCAAAAAGATTTATCAAAATTTATTACAAAACTTTTAAAAGTAAAAGAACAGTCAATGAGGAGAAATAGTAAAGAGGAATTAAAAGATACAGCAATGAAATAGCCGATGCCCTAAACTTACATTTTTCTGAGGTGTTTACAAGTGAGCAAGTGGATAACCTCCCAGAGGTAACAGGGGCTACTAAGGAGGTAGTGAGGGATTTAGAAATTGTAGAGAGAGAAGTGCTGCTCAGAATAAATAAGCTGAAATCAAACAAATTGCCAGGACCAGATAACATGTACCCTTGAGTTCTGAAGGAGGCTAGCGAGTACAGATATAATTTTAGGAAGTCACTGGGCACTGGAGAGATTCCAAAGTACTGGAAAATGGCAAATATCATCACATTATATAAAAAGGGTGACAGAGCAGATCCACACAACTATAGTCCAGTAAGCTTATCATGCATCACAGGAAAATTAATGGAAGGAATTATTAAGGATAAGACTGAACAGCACCCGGCAAGAACCTCCAGTGTCAGGTCTCTCTCTGGCTGCTCACGTCAGAGGACCCTGTGATGTCATTCAGGAGCCTGAGGCTGGAGGTACAAACCCGGTGTGCTGGCATACAGCTAATTTGAAAATATGCCATTCAGTGGGTCCACTGGACTAAAACACTGGTGTCATGGATAAAAGTATGTGTTCATGTAAAGCAGATATATAATGAATTATTATTATTATTATTATTATTATTAATATATAAATAAATAATAATAAATAATGAATAAATAAGTGCAGCTGTTTTTTGCTATATATGAACAATTAGTAGGGCATTCAAAATGTCGTGGAAGTGTCAAGGTGCCAGCTCGGTTACCCCTTTTAATCCAAATGTAAATAATCTTAAACAACATGAACATTCATTGACATATGCAGATAATATAAACAAAAGAAAGTCAAGTCTTTTTGACTTCTATAAGGAAAATCCACTTGGTAGTGTAGCTTGTCTTCAGGAGCGCCGTGCTGCCCACAGTTCTGATCCGATATGAGACGCCATTCTCTGCGGTGTCCACTCTTTTATAGTCCTCTGGCCATTAGGGGGCAGCATCAATTGCCCTCAGGGGGCGTCTTCTTACTTCAGTGGGTGGATAAACAGACAAAAATGTTAGCGACTGCACCCCCTCTCACCCTGCAGTGGTATCGCTTACCTCTGATAAACCTGGAAGGTGATCCTCTGACAAGCATACGTGACTCCTAATATCATAAATTAACCTGGGAATGACATTAATAGCAAATATATTTTACCATTTCTACATTTTAACCATAGCATAAACCTTCATAAACTAGTTATACAGCATGTGCTTGTGACCAGCTAATATATAAAACCACTCTCATGTTAAATATGGCATTATAAAAATTTAGATGTAGAGGCTAACAAACATCATAATTAGCAGTTAAGCCCAACAACGGGTTTGTTAATGTAATGATGACAAATCTCCCCCCATATCTCAGGAAGCCTAACATTTATAACTGCACATTCCCACTCTTACGAGCTGCTCCTCTTGTGCCATACTCATCGTGTAGCACAGCTAGGATTGCTGACCGTCCTCCATACTGACATGCTCTCTCCCAGCGATCCACCAAATGTCATCCTCATCTTCTGTCTGGGACTCATTGTTTATGTGGTCCTCTGCATTCTGGGATCTTCCCAGCGTTGATGGATGAAGTGCAGACCTTCCTGAAACTTGTGAAATGCATAGCCTGTGTCTCTGTGTGTCAGGTTAGTGTCAATCAGGCAACCAGCCCCTCCATCTTCAGGGAAATTAGCTAAGAGCTACAAGCTGATAGATAGATAGATAGATAGATAGATAGATAGATAGATAGATAGATAGATAGATAGATAGATAGATAGATAGATAGAGTGGTGTGAAAAACTATTTGCCCCCTTCCTGATTTCTTATTCTTTTGCATGTTTGTCACACAAAATGTTTCTGATCATCAAACACATTTAACCATTAGTCAAATATAACACAAGTAAACACAAAATGCAGTTTGTAAATGGTGGTTTTTATTATTTAGGGAGAAAAAAAAATCCAAACCTACATGGCCCTGTGTGAAAAAGTAATTGCCCCCTGAACCTAATAACTGGTTGGGCCACCCTTAGCAGCAATAACTGCAATCAAGCGTTTGCGATAACTTGCAAAGAGTCTTTTACAGCGCTCTGGAGGAATTTTGGCCCACTCATCTTTGCAAAATTGTTGTAATTCAGCTTTATTTGAGGGTTTTCTAGCATGAACCGCCTTTTTAAGGTCATGCCATAGCATCTCAATTGGATTCAGGTCAGGACTTTGACTAGGCCACTCCAAAGTCTTCATTTTGTTTTTCTTCAGCCATTCAGAGGTGGATTTGCTGGTGTGTTTTGGGTCATTGTCCTGTTGCAGCACCCAAGATCGCTTCAGCTTGAGTTGACGAACAGATGGCCGGACATTCTCCTTCAGGATTTTTTGGTAGACAGTAGAATTCATGGTTCCATCTATCACAGCAAGCCTTCCAGGTCCTGAAGCAGCAAAACAACCCCAGACCATCACACTACCACCACCATATTTTACTGTTGGTATGATGTTCTTTTTCTGAAATGCTGTGTTCCTTTTACGCCAGATGTAACGGGACATTTGCCTTCCAAAAAGTTCAACTTTTGTCTCATCAGTCCACAAGGTATTTTCCCAAAAGTCTTGGCAATCATTGAGATGTTTCTTAGCAAAATTGAGACGAGCCCTAATGTTCTTTTTGCTTAACAGTGGTTTGCGTCTTGGAAATCTGCCATGCAGGCCGTTTTTGCCCAGTCTCTTTCTTATGGTGGAGTCGTGAACACTGACCTTAATTGAGGCAAGTGAGGCCTGCAGTTCTTTAGACGTTGTCCTGGGGTCTTTTGTGATCTCTCGGATGAGTCGTCTCTGCGCTCTTGGGGTAATTTTGGTCGGCCGGCCACTCCTGGGAAGGTTCACCACTGTTCCATGTTTTTGCCATTTGTGGATAGTGGCTCTCACTGTGGTTCGCTGGAGTCCCAAAGCTTTAGAAATGGCTTTATAACCTTTACCAGACTGATAGATCTCAATTACTTCTGTTCTCATTTGTTCCTGAATTTCTTTGGATCTTGGCATGATGTCTAGCTTTTGGTCTACTTCTCTGTGTCAGGCAGCTCCTATTTAAGTGATTTCTTGATTGAAACAGGTGTGGCAGTAATCAGGCCTGGGGGTGGCTACGGAAATTGAACTCAGGTGTGATACACCACAGTTAGGTTATTTTTTAACAAGGGGGCAATTACTTTTTCACACAGGGCCATGTAGGTTTGGATTTTTTTTTCTCCCTAAATAATAAAAACCACCATTTAAAAACTGCATTTTGTGTTTACTTGTGTTATATTTGACTAATGGTTAAATGTGTTTGATGATCAGAAACATTTTGTGTGACAAACATGCAAAAGAATAAAAAATCAGGAAGGGGGCAAATAGTTTTTCACACCACTGTAGATAGATAGATAGATAGATAGATAGATAGATAGATAGATAGATAGATAGATAGATAGATAGATAGATAGATAGATAGATAGATACTTTTATGTCTGTGTGATAATCCCAATTTAATATCTGAAACTACTCTTATATGAAGTATACTTTTTATTTCTGTGATGCTATGCCTTTGGTCTGGCATTAAATATCTAAGCTGTTCCAACATCTCATCCATATTTTTCTTAAAGGTTTTTCAGGTTTCTGCTCCAATTTCATGTCTCTGTAGTTTGTTTCAGTGTTCCACAACTCTTTGTGTAAAGAAGAACTTCCTGGCTTCAGTTTTAAATGCACTTCCCCTTAATTTCCCCCGATGTCCTCGAGTATGTGATTCACTCTTAAGCTGAAAGAATTCTATTGGAGTTACTTTATCAATGCCTTTGAGGATTTTACATACCCAGATGAGATCCCCACATGATGTCCTCTTCTCAGACTAAACAGGTTTAATTCTCTGAGTCTGTCACAGTAGGACATGTCCTTCAGTCCCATGATGCACCTGGTTGCTCTCCTCTGCACAGCTTCATGTGCTGCTATGTCTTTCTTGTACTGCGGTGACCAGAACTGCACACAACACTCCAGATGTGGTGTCACCAGTGCATTATTTAGTTTGAGCCTACTGTCCACTGACTTCACTTCAACAGTTATTTGTCTTTATAATTGCTGCTGCACATTGCTTAGTCACTGAAAATGTTGTGATGATCTACTAGGAGGTCATGTGGACTGTTTGAAGTCAGGTGAGAGCCACGGATGTTGAGACTTGACACAAGTTAACAAAAAAAGGAAAAAGTGTATCTGAACTTTTACATACCTGTATTAAGATAATTAATTAAAAAATTAAAAACAAGTTGAAAAACAGAATTGCTGTTTCACTCCAAAAACTAGTAAGGCACAATCTTTGATCCGTTGTTACAAACTGATGGAGTAAGATGAACAGAAAACATGGCAAGTAATTCTTTGCAAAAACTGAATGCATTTCTTAACTCAAGCCTGAAAGATATATTATTTTGGATTACTGATTGTATGAAATGACTTGTTTTCCTCAGATGGCATAACATCAAATCGCAAGGAGCAAGAACTGGAAGAGTTAAGAATTATAAATTACAACTTGACCAGTAACAACAGTGCTCTGTTGGCGGCTCATGCTATCATGCAGTCCCAATATGAAAGAAACAACAGTTATCAACAGGAAAGTCGAGATACCCTGCAGTCTCAGTACGCAGCTCTGAATAAAAAACATGAAGAACTGGCCAAAGAGTTCAGTAAACTGCAGGAATACTACTGTGATGGTACAAACACATCTCACGGTGAGTGCTTTGCAACAGGATGAGTAGACGGTGGGCTCCTTGGTCATCTAATCCCTCAATTCTCATATGCATCTTTGTTTCGTTTTCCACAGAAAACACTTGCCCGCTATGTAAAGTGGGCTGGATCCCCTTCGGTTCTAAGTGTTACTTCATCTCCATTACAACACTGACCTGGAATGAGAGCCGTGATTGGTGCCTGACAAAGGGTGGACAACTAGTGAATGTAGAAAGCTTAGAGGAGTGGGTATGTCATTTATGCGGGTGGATTTAAGATGACTGTCTTAAAAAACTACATACTGTAAGTTAAACTGGCAGGAAAAAAAACTTTGAAAGTGCATCAGAAGAACAATCCCAGAAAACTTAAGCTGAAGTTGAGTCAGTATGTCATTAAAGCAGGAATGTCTTTCTTTAGGAGATTCCTCCAATTGATCTGGAGAGTCTGTCAATGCATTTCAAAGGCCCAGGGTGTCTGACTGTCCTTTTACACAAAGTGTCAATGACCCTTTGTTTTGTGCCGACTACGTATGTGAAGAAGTAAAGATTCTGCCAGAGGACTCTTTCTGTTTTTCTTCATTCATTATAACTGACGTCATCAGACGTGCTGTGAATCCTAGATTGTTGTTTCTTCTTTCTTGGCTGCAGGAGCTCTTAGAGTTACCATTTCTACATTACATTTACATGCATTTCTGGTTTTTGGTTGGATATCTGGGAGATACATAATGGACAAAAGGGTCACTGGTGATGTGCTAGACAATTAGTATATAAAGCAATTTAAGATTTGCTCATCATTTTTCCATGAAAAATCACCAGGTGACCATTACATCACTCCAAATCAAACACAGAATGTCACTGAACTGAACTTCTGAGGTGATAGGCCCCTGTTAAGACCCAAATCAGTACAAATGTCTGCAGATTCTGTCATTGGTTGATATCCATTGGGTTCCTGGGGTTTTTATGAGCTTTCCCCCAGGATGTTGTATTTAGTATCCAGTATCTCTGTTAGCACACTGACACATTATTTGTGTTGGACATCACTGCCATCTGCTCATGTGACACAAGAATTGACACCATAGCTCTGTTTATTATGAAAGCAGGTGACACAATGAGAGTTTTGTCTGTTCGTTGCATTTATATGGGGAGACTCAGGTCAGTATATGTTAAAGCAAAAAAGGAGATAAAATGTGTTTTATTTTAATCTTTTGATTGATTGTGACTAAGAGAAGACAATACAATAGAATACAGACACATGCAAGTTCAACTGTATATTAACTTCTTAATTTCATGTTTTCCTAACAGGATATTTTAGTAAATCGAGCTAATATCACCGGAGGTAAAGAGAGACATTATTGGATTGGCCAATATGATATCATTAAAGAAGAGAAAACTACCAGGATGGACAGCGAGCCTGTAAAATCTAACAGGTAAGACGATTCCTTTCAGTCCGAGATGTCTCACTTTGACTGAATGAGCTACAAAACTGAATTAGGCAGGAGCAGAAGGAGGCTTACCTACAGATGGCACTTTACTGTCATTAAAAGAGACAAACAAACTGTTTGCTGTCTTATTTGATAACATAAAACAGATGCATGGACATCAAAATAATTTGTGCCTTTCTGACATTACTGAATAACAAAGCATTTTTTGTATAAATATCACATAAATATGGCCGATGACTGCTGACTTCACATTTGCCGACTCCTTTCCCTAATCCTGCCAGTAATGCTGGCCTTACACATGTAGTCATGAATGTTGTGTCACAGAGCTCTGAACACAATAATGAAATATGTTACAAGTGACAAACACTTTACAGTGCAGGAAACCAAAGTACAAGTAAATAAGTGAGAAGGTCATTTCTGAACTTAAACACCCGGCTGAGGTGCCACAAGACCAAAGGGTGCCACAGGGACAGTGATGAGCCGAAGTGTGAATGGACACAAAGCGGATTACTGAAGTTGTAATAGGTGACATATAACAGGAAGATTATGGGATGTTGTACTCCTGTCTGCAGTATCCAACTAAGGGAGCTGAACACTATCCAGACAGGAAAGACACCAAAATCTTCCCAAAAGCCAACTGTAATGGAACGCAAACCCCAAAACACGATGACACACAAAGAGTCCCAAGTTCAAATAATGGAAGGTTTATTCCACACAATACCTCAAAGTAGCATAAATCACAAGTTTTCTTTCCACAGTACTCTCTTCTCACCACCGCACTGCACTGTATCCCCTACCCTCCTCCAGTCAAGTGTTACTTCATGTCCTCCCAGCTCTGACTCACCTGGATAAGGGAGTGCGGTCCATTTTATTAAGGATCTTGGAGTACTTCCAGTGCCAGGCCCACTGCCCAATGGAAGTACTTCTGGGTCATACGGAAGTCCCATAAATTGGGGAGCGCATCTCCCGACAGCACCCCTTTGTGGCACCCATGGTCTCCAGCAAGGCTGTGTTGCCGGTCTACATCTCCCAGCATTCACTGCTGGTTCCCAAATTGGTGCTGATACAGAGTGCTGCTGCCATCTTGTGTCCTGGGGGAATAACATATCCCCTGCAATGTCTTTTACAACTGATGGGCTGTCTGTCCATCCCTTTTAGCCATCTCCTCTGGGTCTGGCTCCTTCCTCTCTCTTGGTTGGGTTGCCCATCTGCCTGCTCGGAGCCTCCCATCCAGGTAAGGAACCTTACACAGTGACCAGAACAGGACAGCCAAACTCCATATGCTTGGCCAGAGCTTCATCATGCTGCCCCAAATTCATGTTCATTTCTTATTAATGGTGTAAGTACAATATGATGACTTATCAAGTTTTAGTTCATATTTATTATCATGTGCACACTTCACAATTCACATATCCCATAGACCAGTGGTAACAGTTCCAAAAAGAGTCAAGGGGTACAACCCAACACATTAAATATAACAACAGATGACAGATACAATAAACAGGTGGTCTGTCATCAGCAAGTGTTTGTCATACAGTATTTAGTGACATTTTTTTATCTGTTAGTAAGGAAAGGCTTTGCTCACATTTTTCTCAAAGACATAGTTACACATGTTTAGTTTGTTATTTTGGGTGGCACAGTGGTAGCACTGACTCGCTACTCTAAGAAGACAACTGTTCCTGGGTCCTCCCTGCATTGAGTTTACGTGTTCTCTCCTTGTCTGCATGCGTTTCCCTCCGGCTGCTCTGGTTTTAATCCACAAACACAAACATTCAGTGGATTGGCAAAGCCAAATTGGCCCCAGAGTGGCGATGGACTGGCTCCCTGTTCAGGAATTGTTCCTATCATGGGCTGCTATTCAGGATGAAGTGGTTTTAGAAAATGGAGGGACCAATGGATCTTTCCATTGCTGCAATCAAATGTCTTAATTTTTAAACTGAATTGTCAGCAAATGTTAAAATGTTAAATGGTATTTGTAGCTGCATTCTCCCCATATTACCAAAGTTCTGCAGCTTCAGTACGCTTCATGGGATTCTGGCAAAATCTGGACATGTTTAAATAATTGCACAGAAAAAATATCTTCATTTTAAAAAACTTTAGTAGAAATTCAAAGTAAAACAGTTCACACTTCTGTTTAAGGCATATATGTTGTTTGTTTCTTTAGTTCTCTCATATAGTTGAGTGGGTCTTTCAGTCTCTGCTAGCAATGGGATTTGTCCTAAACAACAACTGGCTCAATTAGCAAGAAAGTTCTACCCTAAACCTAACCCTAACCGTAAAAACTATACCATTGTGTATGGCTATGAAAGAAATGTATAATCTATACTTATTGAGCACATAATAATATCTTTCTAAGATTTCTTCTTACAGTATTTATATGTATTAGTTTAGTTCAGATTTTGAGCCTCTAAAATGAGATCATCAGCATGTTTAAGGGTCACAAGAGACACAGCAGCACTGATGGCTGCATAGAGAAGAGCAATTGCCACCCTTAGATAAAGGCTAACGAGGCCATACGGCTTTAGTCTTGAATAGAAAAGGGCAAGTCTTCAGAATCATCAGAGGCCTGATAAATTGAACTAGCGAGTTGTGTGTCTGAGGATGGCTACTGGAAATTAAAGGAAGTGTATTCAGTCAGAAATCAGGAAGTACTGGCAACATTTCTATACGACACCCTCAAAGTCAAGTCAGTCAGCAGTGAAAAAACAGTGAAGTTACACAAATCACAATTAAGGCTTTGAGGTATTCATTTGTTTTTCAAATATTAAGTGGTTTTTGAACCCAGTATTACAAATATTATGTATTGGAATATCTAAACCATAAAAATGTGTCTTCAAATGTTGTGAGACCTTTATATTTTCTTAAAAGTGGAGTTGTTTCATTTGCATCAGAATATACAAGAGTTTGTCAGCTGAGATACAATCTTCCGTAATGACGATCCCAACACAAGATGGGGTGGGTGTTGGGGGTCGTTGTCTGCGTATGGTTTCTATTAGGAGTGTTCTTTACAATTTTGTTTAATTCATCCACGATGGCTAAGTCCTGCCCCAGACTGCCCGTGTCCAGTAAGTATGGAAAGTTCAGTTTATGAGCCACACGACTGACTGACAATCCTCTTTGCTGCACAGACTGGTGGCCTTTCATCAGTGATGTGTCTGAACTCAGGTGATGTATGTGAGCCTACAAGGTCAGTCAGATCAGGAGAAAGTCTGACAGCTCCTCTTGTGTTTCAGAGCCAGTGATGACAACAAAGGAAACTGTTTGGTGATATGGCTGGATTCGAACCAGGATTTTAGAGTACTGTGTGAAACTCTTAATCGATGGATCTGTGAGACTGCTGCATTTCCACTTCTTATATAAACTGCTATCAAGAGTTCCAGCCACCTGCCAGATCCGCTGTCTTCAGGATTCGTAAGGAACACTTCATCAGTAAATCACAGAGCCGCTAGTCTGAGCAGAGTCCAGAAGGTCACCTCACTTTGTCATGTAGGTGACAGAGGTAGTGAGTGACAACATACTCGACATACAGGACTGGGACGAAATGAAAGCTGACATCTTCTGGTAATCTCAGTGTTAGTCTGTGGCTTCTTCCCAGTTCTGACTGAATAGACCCCCAGACCCTGAACTGCACAAGGTGGTTATAGATAATGAATGAAATGATAAAGCTTCACTTACATACAGTATGAGAAGAAAATGCACAGTTCCTGATTTTTATTAAACAATTTTGTATTTGTTTAACTAGCAACACATGTTAGTCATTTCAGCATTTAGTAAAATGAGGATACGTTACCAACAAGTGTTTGCCTTAAGTGATGTGAAAAAGTATTTAGCCCCTTCCTAGTATTTTCTATATCTTCGTGTTTTACACAAAGCATGGCCTCCAACCTTTACAAAAATGCAATATTAGAAAAAGGGCACATGGGAAACACATAATGCAGTTTTTAAATCATTGCTTTCTTTATTTCTTTATTTAATGATCAAAGTTCTTATCCAACACCTCTGTGACTGATCTGAAGGTGTCATTGTCCCCAGAGTTTCAGTACTTGGTTGCAGCAACTTTAACACCAATAATAAGAACTAAACACTCTTTAATTTATAATTTGAGATCAGACTTTCACGTTACTGTTGAGGAGTGATAGCCCGCTGGTCTTTGTTTTCATTCAGATACACTCAGAGTATTGTGAGTATAAACTCTTCATTTCAGCACTTCTGTGAGGTACAAGTTAGCAGTTTGACGAGGCTCTGAAACTCTCTGTGTCCTCTGAGCCATTCAGCTGTAGGTTTTCTTTTTTGTGGTGGCGCATTGACCTGCTGTGTCACCCATCTACACCTTGGCTTCAGGTCATGGACAGAGGACTGGCCGTTGTCCTAAAGAAGGTTCAAAATGGCAAGTCATCACACACTGAGCCAGCAACAAAGCCCCCCTCTTCATCACACTACCACCCCTTGTTTTATTGTAGGTATGAAGTTCTTATCGTTGATTGCTGTGTTAGTTTTACACCAGACCTAGAGGGACCTGTGCCATCCACAAAGTTCTTGTCTGTCTTTATTACAAAAGATGTAAAGATGATCGAGGTGACTCTGTGCAGTTATGAGATGAACACCAAAGCTGCTCTTGGATAGCAGAGTTGTTTTGTCTTACTGCTCTCCCATGAGTCCTGCTGTTACTCTTCATCTCTCACACCATAGAGTCATGAACTCTGACCTTAAAGGAAGGTAGACAGGCCTGAGGGTCTTTGGATGTTTCTTCTGGAATCCTCTGTGACTTCTTGACTCAGGCATTGCTGTGCCCTTGAGGGACTTTTGGCAGCTCAGCTTCTCCTGTGAAGATGTTGTTCTTTTCTGAATGTTTTTACTTTTGGAGATGATGGCTGTCCCTGTGATGTAGTGGAGTCACAGAGTCTTAGCAATGGCTAACACTTTACTGATTTCACTTATGTTTTTCTTCATCTTTTCTGAGAATTCCTTTGATCAAGACTCAGATCAAAGACTCTGATTCCTGTCATCTAATATTACATTTTGATTAAAGATCTGAAGCCATTCATTATAACAAATATATACAAAAATGGAGAACATCTGGAAGGGAGCAAAAACTTGAACATCACTGCCGTTGTGAAGAGAATTTACCACCACATGACATGACGTCTCTTCTGTATTATTAATGTCTGACTCTTAACACAAGTTCTGTCACTTACGGACTCTCTTAAGCCAACTACTGATGATTTGATTTTTTAAGCAGTGACATTTCTCTTTCCACTCTTTCACTTATGTTGATATTTTTAATGATATTCATATTGATGGTTTTCTTTAATTAACTTGTCTCTCAGGTGCTGAACTCTGTAATTTTAATACTCATTATGCTTTGACCTTCAGTAGTTTTATTTTATTGTTCAGTATATATTTATACTTTTGCACATTTCTTCTAGGTGGCCCATCTCACAAATGATCTTGTATTCCCCTGTTTTGTTGTGTTGATTTTCATTGTATTGTTAACTTGAGATGCTGTGCTCTATGATATGTTTTTTTGTAGAATAAATATGAATTGCTTAATAATGTCTGTTTGACTTCCTTTACCTGTGCCCTTATTTTTGTATTTTGACTTTGAGAGAATGTATTTCTCTATCCTAGGAGATATGTCATGCTTTAAATATTTTATTTGATAAATTAACTTTGCATTTTTGAAATTTATGATCTTTCTGTCCATTCAGAGTTAATTTGGTGATCCAAGCCACCCACCCTGTTCATTTCATGTTGCCTCCTGCACTGCCAAATTTTCCATTCTGTCCTGTGGTAGAAATGTAACGTCTTTAATATTAAAGAAAGAAACATCCTCTAACAGGACAAATCAGTAATCAGGCAGGAGACATGGTGTCTTTTAATTACTCCTCAGTAAAATGTCTTGGAGGGAGCGTTCATCAAAAGCCATCTGTTACCGCCTGGTCAGAATGATCACAGAAATAAAGAATAGAAGTTCATTTTATAAACTACTGAATTTACATACAGTGTCAATCAATGCATACATTTACTCTGGTTGGTTTCCCAAACTCGGTCCTGTGCCCCCCCTCTAGCTGTAGGTTTTTGTTCCAACCAGCTTTTGTTTTTAATTGAACTCCTGGGCTAGTTAAGTGATGTGTTATTTCCCAAGTTCTGTGTTTTGGGAACAATATAGAAATGAGAAAACTAAGTTTGGTAAAAAAAAATAAACAAAATATATTAAAATGTACCAAGCAGTTATATGGGAATAATGTCCTGTTCAGCCTATATACATCGGACTTCCAATACAACTCGGAGTCCTGCCATGTGCAAAAGTTCGCTGATGACACTGCTATAGTGGGCTGCATCAGGAATGGGCAGGAGGAGGAGTATAGGGACCTAATCAATGACTTTGTTAAATGGTGCGACTCAAACCACCTACACCTGAACATCAGCAAAACCAAGGAGCTGGTGGTGGATTTTAGGAGGCCCAGACCCCTCATAGACCCCGTGATCATCAAAGCTGACTGTGTGCAGATGGTGCAGACCTATAAATATCTGGGAGTGCAGCTGGATGATAAATTAGACTGGACTGCCAATACTGATGCGCTGTGCAAGAAAGGACAGAGCCGGTTATACTACCTTAGAAGGCTGGCATCCTTCAACATCTGCAATAAGATGCTTCAGATGTTCTATCAGACAGTTGTGGCGAGCGCCCTCTTCTACGCGGTGGTGTGCTGGGGAGGCAACATTAAGAGGAAAGACGCCTCACGTCTAGACAAACTGGTGAGGAAGGCAGGCTCTATTGTAGGCATGGAGCTGGACAGTTTAACATCTGTGGCAGAGCGAAGGGCGCTCAGCAGGCTCCTATCAATTATGGAGAATCCACTGCATCCACTAAATAGTATCATCTCCAGACAGAAGAGCAGCTTCAGCGACAGACTGCTGTCACTGTCCTGCTCCACTGACAGATTGAGGAGATCGTTTCTCCCCCAAACTATGCGACTCTTTAATTCCACCCGGGGGGGGTAAACGTTACCATTTAACATTATACATAGTTATTGTCTGTTTTTCACCTGCATTATTATCATTCTTTAATTTAATATTATTTATTGTATCAGTATGCTGCTGCTGAAGAATGTGAATTTCCCATTGGGATTAATAAAGTATCTATCTATCTATCTATCTATCTATCTATCTATCTATCTATCTATCTATCTATCTATCTATCTATCTATCTATCTATCTATCTATCTATCTATCTATCTATCTATCTATCTATCTATTTGTTTTTTCTTTTTAACAATATTTTTATCTTGATTTTCATCAAGATGAGGTTGGGAAACACTGGTTTACTCCCAAACAACTTATATAAAATAAAAGTCTATTACAGGATATTATATTCTGGCTCTTCTTGTACCTTTTGAGATACCACCCTTGAAATTTCTGTGCACATCACAACTGTCCATTCTGGTTGTCTGATGATTTCTTGGTCATCTTTCAGTACATTTTGTTGTTCACTTGACCCCTAGCTGGCTTCCTGACATGCCTGTGAAGGTTTCTGACATTCATTAACTCTTTATGTTATTTCTTTAAGATAAAAGCTATGTTAACCTAAAAACACAAAATTGGTGATGGTGTCAGTTTTCATGCCCTTTAAGGCAGTATTTAGTAGATACCCCCTTGACTACCACGACAGTGTTAGGTCTGTGTCCACGGGTCTCTCTGTTTCTATCACTTTTGCACATTTCTCCTTGTGGAAGATGACCCGGACACAGACAGGTAGACACGTTCAACTCACCCACAACACGTTTATTAAAATGCTCCATATTTACAATTGTGCCACATAAACCCCTAAACTCCCCAAAGTCCTGGCCAACAACAATGCCTTCTCTCTCTTCAGGCCACCTCCTTGCCTCCTCCCAGACCTTGTCCTTCTTTCACCCGACTCAAGCCCCTGAATGGAGGAAGGCCTCTTTTATCCACACCCGGATGTGCTCCAGGTGTCCTCCGATGAGCTTCCGCCGGCACTCCCCAGTGTGGCGGAAGTACCTGCTCTGCACCCGGAAGCACTCCAGGTGTCCCTATCCTCTTCCCCCCAGCACTTCCGGGTGTGGCAGAAGTGCTGAGGTCCATGGCTCCCAAGGCATTGGGGTGCCCCCTGGCGGTGACCACACGCCCCTACAGGGTTGAGCTTCAAAGCTCTGTACCCGTGGTCCCTATAGCCACCAGGGCGGTCGCCCCCACGTGGTCTGGGGAAGGCGTAAGCCCTCTTCCAGTCCTCTGGGGTGTCCCGGCTGGATCGCCCCCCCAGCCACCTGCAACACCCTCCATTCATTTTCACAAAACTGCTCAGACTTTGTCAGGAGTTATGGAGATTAGGAGTAAACAGTCTTTGAAGTCCAGCCACAAGATGTCAAGTGACTTGAGACATGGACTCTGACATGGCCACTCCTGGTCATGAACATTGCTGTTCTGAAGCCATTGCTGTGTAGTTTTGGCTCATTACTTGGTGTAGTTGTGTTACTGGAAAAACAAATCTCCCACGGCGCAGGTTTCTTGCAGGATTTCTCTGTATTTTGCTGCATTAATTTCTCCATTTGCCATCAGAAAACTTGAGTCTACTGAAGAGAAATATCCTCAGAGTCTGATGCTGCCCTCTACATGCTTCATGGTGGCGATGGTGTGCCTCCGTGCCTGGCTTATGCCAAACCTGGTGTTTAGTCTGATGGCCTAAAAGCTCAATTGTTGCCTCATCAAGCCATAAAACTTTCTTCCAGTTGATGTCAGAGTCTCCCATGTGCCTTCTGGTAAACTCAAGCAGAGATGTCCAATGTGTCTTTTTCTCTTTGCAACACTTGCTGTCTATGCAGTCTCTGTAATGTTAGCTATTGAAGCTTGTATAGAACTTTTAATCAATATATAACAGTCTTTACAATCTAATACAAGTATAAACTTATATGAAGTTATAACAATGAATTATTAAACATAAAGATGAGGATTGAATGTGACTAAAGGGTTAACCAAGTATTGCTTAAAGCTTAGGCACGTGAGGTTTTTGTCTCATCTTATGGGAGCCACCAAAGTAGGTTAAATGAGCTAAATGAGTAATGAACACCACTTAGAAAGTGAAGATAAACAAATTGGGAAGCCGAAAACGTCTCGTGTGAAGCAGTGATAACATCGATAGGATAATCTGCAGAACTCTCGTATTAAAGAGGCAGCATTCAGAATAATGGGAGAATCGACATGTATACAAAGTTACTTGTGGCCCTAGTTGATTGTTTAAGATGATGAAGTTCTGCATATTAAGGGTTAGATGGTGTGATGTATCACATAAGGTAATAGACATTTGTGCCCACGCTGTGTAAAGATATGTTCTGTATTCTCATCTGAGCTCCGTGACTGCCTTCTTTGAAGACAGAGCAAAGTTCTTCTAAACAACATAATTTGGTGACTGCCAATGTGATTAGGATGAGGCCGAGTGATCCAGAAGACAAGACGAGAACCCGGGAAACTGCACATTCAGTGCGCCCTAACAAAGGTAAGTGAAAGGAGATGCAGTAAGAAGCTTCTTTAATAGAACTGAGTATGGAAAGTAAAGTACAGAACTGAAGATCAAATTGAGGGACTATTTTAAATAAGTTTATAAATAACTGGAAATCCTATAGAGTACTTATAGGCACCTACGACACTGCCCCGCTATAGTGAAAGTATATTCCGAGACTAAATGGGTAGGTTAAGGCCTTGGGTAATGCTTCACTGTGGGTTTATTCATCCAATAAAACCAGTGAAGGGCAGACAGTAAAGAAAAATAATGCTTAATACTCCTTCAGCTGTTATCTGGCTTGTCTGTTCATAGTTGTAAGGTGATATTGTGACGATCACTTTGGAATAGATCTGTACCTGGCTGAGGCGGAAGGCCACCTCAGTGAATTATACTAGATAGCTCCATCGGATTAGAGTGGGTAGTAGATGGATTAGTGGATACCAGCCTGGGTTTGAACGCTTTGCAACAGAAGAACCAGTTCACCTCGGTGGGTTATCCCTAGGAGGCTCCAGGAGGAGTGCTGAATGGCCTTATCAGAAAGCCACTTTGGTGGAAACTGCAAGTAAGCATTCATTTAGGGAACGGCTGAATTAATAGGTTATTCAAAGGAGGATTGGAGTTATAGCATCATTTTTGGGATGTGTCATTAGTGTCATTTTGTATATATTACAGTATATAGTAAACCAATAAAATCAGTAAGACACTAGCAATTGAGTAAGACTGTAAATACACATTTCTAATGTCCTGCCTCTGAATGAATGAATGGTGGTTTGAGAATCTGAGTGTGGTAGGGACCATCCATATGAAAACACCAATGCCGCCATACTTTTCCTGAACCATCTCCTAAATGGGAATTGGAGAAGGAGAAAGTTGGTATCCACCATATAGAAAAGAGGTCTTTTATGATTTCCAAAGCAACAGGTCATAAAAAGCGCCCGGGTGCTGAGAAAACACTGGATGAATGTATTTGAGCTCTGTGGTCTTACGACAGTATAGCATAAGCCATTGACTAGGAGACTAGTGTGAGATTAAGCTCCGGAACCCAAATAGTGGATGATGAGAGACATAACATAGTGTCAAGCACATAGAAGTGTGAATGGGAACATACAGTTGGCACTAATATTTTGTAGATGCCCATTTAAGAAGTTAAAAATAGGTAATAATAATAACTTGATAAACGATAGATGCACTAGCTCAGCCAGTACAGGTTTGGCTGGGAGATGACAAATTGTGGGAAAGTTAGGCTCAAGCGATTTCTGACATAGAACGAGAATTAAGAAAATAGACAGTGCAGAGAGCCCTGGAGATAAAACAATATCAGAGGAGTAAAGAATACAAGTAAAAAGCTAAAGGTAAAAATTAACTGTAAACCAAGAACTTGTTTGGTCGACTGTGCAGAGCCTGTCTTGAGCATTTTCTCTCGCTGTGTCAGCCCCCCACTTTCTCTGCGCAGTGGCATATAGGACCAGTTGATATAAAAGACAACACTCTCCTTAGATAGAACTGAACCTAGGTAGGCATCCACATTAAAAAAGAAAAAAAAATGTTTAGCGATGACAGATAAAGAAATCCCCACAGAAATATTAGGAAATAAGTTTCCTGTGTGTAGGAAAAGGATTCAAGCAGCGTCTAAAAAATGGCATTAAAGAACTAAAAAATGTAACACAAATTGGCCAAAGGAAGGTTCATTTGATGCAGCATTGTGTGAGGAGATGGAAGCGTTAAATGAGAATCATAAGCCAAAAGAGAAAAAATACAAGGCGCATAGAGATAGACGTCTTGAAATTATTGAAACACTCTGCAGCACCTGCATACGAGGAACATGAGTATCCACCAACTGCAGGAAGGATGGAATTTAAAGGAGAGATACCAATGGATGATGAAATTTAAAAGGAAGAACTTTAAGGTTTGGGCTGCGGTTTCTGATGCCTCACTCTGGCCACTCTTAATAGGAAAAAGGAAGACCCTCTTCCCACGGGTCTTGGCCACCTGAGGAACATCTCCCTGTAATGGATAGAGAGGGGCTTGCTGCAGACACTGTCAACTAAGGAGCTGGGTTTGAAATTGAACCAGATTTGTCCAGCGAAATGGGGGGGTGAATCCTCAAGTGAGGACCCGGGACAGCCGACAGACTTTTCCACACCATTACTTGCACCAACAGCTTCCCCAGACCGGATTCTCAATACGGATCTGGATGAAAACGAAGTAGCAGTGGAGATGAGTGCAATGTTAAAACAACAAAAACAAACAAAAAAAAAAAACAACCAAAGATTGTGATCTTTATAAAGAAGATGAGAAAAAACTATATATGTATCTATTACGTCCGTTAAACATTAGTCCAAAACCATTTAACCTTTAAAGGTTAATTAGCTGAAGAGTTCAACTTTCTCTATTATCTGCTCTCAGATGAGATGCGCAACTTGCTGTCATGAAAGTTCTAGAAATTAAACACAGAGACGTGAAGTCGAGGTGCGCAATGAAAGAAGAATTCCATGCCATCCAATTCAAATCCAGCCAGAAAAAAAAAAACAATCAGAGTTCTTGAGAAAAAAAAAGTCATAGCAGAAACTATTAATACTTGTAGAGCTGAAAATCTAACATATAAACTTATTTTAAAATTCTAACTACATTCCTACTTATTATACTAAATTCTAACTTGCAAAAAAAAAAAAATCAAACTTTGTATTACTTTACGGAGTTTCCTTCTCTAGCGACTGCCGTACAAGAAATCCTTCACCCTTTCACCTCCCAAGATACCATTCTACTATCCAGACAATTCAAATTAAAAGTCCTGTTACCAAAACTGGCTTACATAGGCAGATTAAAAGTTAAGATACAGATAACACACTTCCTCTCCCCATTCTGTGTTTTTTTAATAACTAAATGATTAAACTAGATACAATTAATGATATTCATATACATGTGTTCTATATATTCTGTCAAACACGGACCAATAGAAGGTAATTCCACGTCAGGCCAGGGGGTGGCAGGGAGCACTAAACCTTTCTGTGATATCCTTACAGACCAAACATGAGACAGTCTGTCTGGTTCCTGCCCCGATGACGTCACTTCCGCCAACCAGCCATAAACAACAGACCACATCCTGCTTTTACTCAGGTCTGTTCTGGACTCAACTCTCTACACATCTGTACTTAATACTTGCATTTTTACAGCCTGGATTCAAGTATACAGGTGGCTGCCCCAAACCTTGTTCATGTGTCAAGGCTATTCATTTCACTATATATATATATATATTAGTAAGCAACTTTAAAGTGGGTTATGCCCTCCCCCCCTTTGAATAATCGTGAGTCCCTTTGTGTGCCTCAATATCTGTTGAAGTTTACACTGTCATGAGTATATAACTCTCTGGCTCATTGATGAAGGTTAATGCTCTGTTAAATCCTTCTAGTATAGTGTGTGCATAGGAAATAAGAGGGTTCCCTAACTGGGAATAATGGAATCACTCTGGGGGTCTGTGCATCCTTTCAGAACTTCTTGGAGGAACATCTCCATTAACATTCTAGGAATTTTCCATATAATCTCACATTTCCACTTATTCCATTACCTTTTCTTTCTACGTCTCCAATTGCCTCATTAGTATCTTCAGATGAAGGCCCATCTGTAACCTCTGTTCTTCCTTTATTGACACTACAATCATTAGGGCTAAGTGACAGTTTTCCTATAAAGTTCTCTTCCTGTGGCTCCTGCCTTTCAGGTTCAGTGTATTTTACCTCAATCATAGCAGAAGTAAAGTTCTTGTCAATCACAAATTTTTCTCTTTCCAATCCCTCAGAACCTCTTTCCACTTCAGTCTCACAGACATTCTGATGTCTAATAAGTTAATTCTGGCTAAAGACAGGCTTTGTTACAGTTCCACAGTCATCTTCAAGAACATCAGGTATGGCATGAGGATGGAGCACAAGTGATTCAACTAATGTGATTAGAAGCAAGTCATGACTACAGACACTAAGAAGATGTTTGTCACAGATGGCCACAATTGCATCAATAGAAAGAATTGAATGCTTTGCAGAAGATGATAAATGATGGAATGTAAAATGGTTTATTGGATTACTTTCTCCTCGTAACACTGCATCGTCAGCAACTGGGTTTTGTGGCCATCATGAGGGACCATCTGTATTCTGATTTTGCTTCCCTGAATGATTTTTGATGTCAAAATTAAATGTTGACAGTGCAGCCAACCAACAATAGCTGACCACATCCAATTTTGCAGAGGTAAGCACATAAGTTAAAGGATTGTTGTCTGTGATCTCAGTGAAATGATTGCCATACAGGTAATCTTGGAATGTAGGCTACAGTCCTCTACTAGCTTTTGCTATGACACGTGTTTGCCCATCTTGCTGTTGGTACAGAGCTGCTCTCAGTCCTGTAGTGCCAGCGTCAGTGTGAAGTACATAAGCTAATTTGGGATTGGCAAAGCCCAGGACTGGTGCGGTTGTTAACTTGTTAATGATTAGTTCAAAAGCAGTTTGACATGAAGATGTCCAATGATCTCCAAAATATTCCCTGGGATTGAAGTACGTCTGGCCAACAGTTGTCCTATTCTTAGCTTTTTTTCTTCAAAGGAGAGTATCCAGCTGTACGGCCATTTAGAGGTTTAACAATTTTAGAATAGTCCTGAATAAAAAAGTGATTACCAGAAAATCCCAAAAAGGACTGAAGTTCTTTAAGGTTCTTAGGTACAGGCCCGGTGGTTAAAGCATTAATTTGGTCAGAGTTAGTGTGAACTCCCACCCTTGATACTACATGTCCCAGATAGCAAACTAAAGAATTTGCATTTGTCTGTAGACAATTTAAGATCATTTTCTCTAAGGCGGATTATCACACGTAAACGATGTGCTTCATGTTCTTCTAAACTGCTAGAGAACACAATCAAATCATCAAGGAACACCAAACTTCTTTTAAGTTAATGTCTCCCATGCATTTCTCCATTAGTATTTGAAAAGTACTCAGGGCTTTAGTTATCCCTGTGGCATACGGCTGAATTCCCAGAAGCCCATGGGGTAAACAAAGGCAGTCTTCGGCTTGTCTGATTCTTCCATTTCAATTTGATAATTTCCAGATTTCAAATCCATGACTGAAAACCACTGAGCACCCAAAAATGCAGAGAACATTTCCTCCAGATTCGGAAGTGCATAAGCATCTTTAGTTGTAAACTGAGTTTAATTTGCGGTAATCCACACTCAGTCTGACATCACCGCTCTTCTTACGAATAACGACAACAGGGAAATGAGTATGGGGACTCTGATTCATGTATTATTCCAGCTTCCAAGAGAGTTTTGAGATGCTGCCATACCACTTCATAATCATTAGGATGTATGGACCTTGACCTCTGTTTAAAGGGTGTTTCATTGTTAAGTTTGATGTGATGCCTGACCTTAGTTACATGACCATAATCCTGGTCATTACATGAAATAACATTTGAAAACTGATACAGCCTCTTAGTGATCCTGAGCTTCCATTCTTCTGACAGTGGAGAATCACCAAAGTCGAAACCTAAATGCAAGTTTTCATCTGCATTCTGTAACAGAGGGTATAAGCAGCCACACTCTACTCTGCCAAGCTGGTTACAGTCTGAGGAAGAACTGGAAAGTATAGCATGCGGTACAGTCAATTGAGCAATAACATAGTTCTTGGGAATGACTACATCAGGATCAGTTTCATTTCTTACCCACATTGTTAATTTATAAGGATGCTGAGTAGGCAACTTAACAAGGCAGCTGTCTACAAAAACTGCTCCAGGTAAAGATGATGTCCTAGGCTGCTCAATTAACACACACTTTCCAGCATGGATAGCACTGGGACTCGCACAACTTTCAACAGGAACTCTGCATCCCTTGGGAATTGTTTCATTGCCCTTTCTTATCATGAACATAACATCAACATAACCACTAATACTGTATTTTGCTTCTTGCACTTTTCAGTAGTTGACTGTAACCATAGGCGAGTGTCTTTGTCAGCCCTCCTTAATTGAATGTTTCCTTGGTGTTTCCACCAAAGAGGCTTTCTGATAAGGCCATTCAACACTCCTCCTGGAGCCTCCTAGAGATAACCCACCAAGGTGATCTGGTTCTTCTGTGGTAAAGCGTTCAAACCCAGGCCAATATCCGCTAATCAAAGTCCTTCCTAGATAATCTATTATTACAATAGCCGTTTACCAAAATGAACTTAAAGACCCCAAACATTAGTGTCAGTATTCAATAGGATTTTCATCTGCTACCCACTCTCTCCAATGGTGTTACCTAGAGTAAATCAGTGAGGCGGCCTTCTGCCTTGGCCAAGTACGGATCTATTCCAAAGTGATAGGCTCAATATCACCTTACAACTATGAACTGAACAAGCCAGGTAACCCACTGAAGCAGCATTAAGCATTATTTTTTGTCTTCTGCCTCCCGTTCACTGGTTTTATTGGAAGAATAAACCGACAGTGAAGAGTTACTCAAGGCCTTCACCTACCCACTTAGTCTCAGAATATACTTTCACTATAGCGGGGCAGTGTCGTAGGTGCCTATAAGTATTTTTAAACTTATTTAAAATAATCCCTCAATTTGATCTCTCAGTTCTGTACTCTCACTGTTCTTTCCATACTCTTAGTTCTATTAGAGAGGCTTCTTGTCGTGTCTCCTTTGGCAGAATAAAATCCCAGTGAAACTGACACTAACAATGTAATAGCAAAAAATCACTTACCTTTGTTAGAGTGCACCTGAATTTGCAGTTTTCCAGGTTCTTGTCTTGTCTTCTGGAGCACTCAGCCTCTTCCTAATCACATTGAGGGTTACCAGATTATGTTGATGAACTTTCCTTTGCCTTCAAAGAAGGCAGTCATGGAGCTCAGATAAGAATGCAGAACATATCTTTATTTGCACAGAGTAGGCACAAATGTCTCAGTCCATGGAGTGAACAATCAGTTAGAACATCTATTACCTTATGTGATACATCATGTCATGTAACATCATGGAACTTCTGTAACACACATGCGTGTGGGAGGCAGCTAATGTGCCTGAATAATGATACTTCCACGCCAGACCAATCTTAGGCAGACCACAGGAAATCCCACATGGTTCCGGCACCCATGAGGACGTCACTTCCAGTCCCGATGACATCACTTCCGGTCCCGGTCCTGATGATGTCATTTCTAGTCTCGGCCTTAAATCAGTTCTGTTTTGACTCTGACCTGAAATGTACCCATTTACATCCAGGGCATACTATACGGGTGGCTACCCCAAACCTTTTTGATCTCTGCAGTTCGTTCTTGTGGCATTTCATATACATGTTAATTCTCCCATTATTCTGAAAACCGCCTCTTTAATAGGAGAGCTCTGCAGATTCTCCTATTGATGTTATCACCGCTTTACTTTCTAAACGGGTGTTCATTACTCATTTAGCTTATTTTAACCCTGATAATTACTTTGGTTGCTCCCCTAAGATGAGACAAAAACCTCACGTGCATAAAGTCTTTAGCTGCATTAAGTCCTCATCTTTATAAGTATATACCTATATTACGTTGTGTGGTATATGGCCGGCCATTCATCCCAGCCAATACTCCCAGGCTGCTAGATGGAGCCCTCCCTGCAGCATGAAGATGCCCTGAATGCCAGCCAGGAATCATGGACAATGGAGTGTTTATTCACAGCCCTGCTGGATACCATGGGGGCCGCCAGAGGATGCTACAGGGAGGATCAAGGACTATTTTCCCTACAGTCCGGAAGTACGTCCTAGTCACGTGGATAGAAGAAATGACGTACTTCCGGGTTGAAGAGAAAAGTTTTCATTCGACCCAGAAGTGTTGCCAGTCACATGGACAGAGAGAAAAGAAACACTTCCGGGTCAAGAACTATAAAAAGGACTGTGGGAGATCCCAGGGTGGAGCCGAGTTGGGAGGCAGGGTGACTAAGTGTTTGGGAGTGGAGGATTTGTGTATTGATTATTGATTTATTGGAGTATTGTGGATTGGAGGGTGCTTTGTGCACATTATTGTACAAATAAATCAATTATTTGGACTTTTATATGGTGTCTGACGCATTGTCTGAGGGTTCAACAGGACGACAGCGCCCCTATCTGTCACAATTGTAAAACTTATCATATATTGATTAAAAGTTCTATACAGGCTACAGTAGCTAACATTATAGAGACTGCATAGACAACAACTCTTGCTCGAGTGGCAAAGAGAAAAAGACACATTGGACATCTCTGCTCGAGTTTCCCAGGAGGCACATGGGAGACTGACATCAGCTGAAAGAAGATTCTATGGTTCAATAAGGCAACAAGCTTTTTGGGTATCAGACTAAACCCCAGGTTTGGCATAAGCCAAGCACTAAAGCACACCATCGCCACCATGAAGCATGTAGGGGGCAGCATCAAGCTCTGAGGAGGTTTCTCTGCTGCAGCCCCAAGAAGGTTTATGATAGCAGATGGGAAAATGAATGCAGCAAAATACAGAAAAATTCTGCAGGAAAACCCAATGCAATGTGTAATAAACCCGTGTCTTGGGATAAGAGTTGCTTTTCCAGAAAGACAATTACTCCAAGTAATGAGCCAAAACTACACAGGAGTGGCTTCAGAACAGCAATGTTCATGTCCAGGAGTGGCCATGTCAGAGTCCAGATCTCAAGTGACTTGACAACTTGTGGCTGGACTTGAAAGAGACTGATCACTCCTAATCTCCATGACTCCTGACAAAGTCTGAGTAGTTTAGTGAAAATGAATGGAGGGGAAATGTGCAAAAGTGACAGAGGCAGAGAGATCTGTGCACACAAACCTAACACTGTCATGGTGGCCAGGGGTGGGCATCTACTAAATACTGACTTGAAGGGCATGAAAACCGATGCCATCACTGATTCTGTGTTTTCTATTTGTCATGAATTTAGAGATTGCAGAGACCTGCTTTCACTTGGACATGAGAGAGTCTTTTTCTGTTGATCAGTGTCCATAAAGCCAAATTTAATTGTATATTCTGTAAACTGTAAAAAACTTCCAAGGTATTGAAGTCACTGAAAATATACCTGAAGCACCACATCACTTCATCCAAGAGAGGGGGGACAGAATGGAAAATCTGACAGTGCAGGAGGCAACGAGAAAGGAACAGGGAGGGTGGCTTGGATCACCAAATGAACTCTGAGAGGACAGAAACATCATAGATTTCAAAAATGGCAGCAAGCAAAGTTAATGCAGCAATTAAAATATGTAAAGCGTGACATTTCTCCTAGCACAGCAAAGTTCATTCTCTCAAAGTCAGAATACAAAATAAGGGCACTGGTAAAGGAAGTCAAACAGACATTATAAAGCAATTCATATTTATTCTGCACAAACCGTATCATAGAGCACAGCATCTCAAGTTAACAATACAATGAAAATCAACACAACAAAACAGGGCAATACAAGATCATTTGTGAGATGGGCCCCCTAGAACAAATCTGCAAAAGTATAAATATATACTGAACGATAAAATAAAACTACTGAAGGTCAAAGTATAATGAGTATTAAAATTACAGAGTCCAGCACCTGAGACACAAGTTAATAAAAGAAAACCATCAATATGAATATCATTAAAAATATCAACTCAAGTGATAAAGTGGAAAGAGAAATGTCACTGCTTAAAAAGTACAATCATCAGTAGTTGGCTTAAGAGAGTCCATAAGTGATAAAACTCAAGGGTCAGACATTAATAATACAGAATAGACGTCATGTGATGTGGTGGTAAATGTTAAGACTTGGACATTAATAATAAAGAATGGGTTTATACTCACAATACTCTGAATGTATCTGAATGAAAGCAAAGACCAGCGGGCTATCACTCCTCAACAGTAACGTGAAAGTCTGATCTCAAATTATAAATTACAGAGTGTTTAGTTCTTATTACTGGTGCTAAAGTTGCAGCAACCAAGTACTGAAACTCTGAGGACAATGACACCTTCACATCAGTCACAGAGGTGTTGGATAAGAACTTTGATCATTAAATAAAGAAAGCAGTAATTTAAAATCTGCATTATGTGTTTCCTCAGGTTTCCTTTTTCTAAGGTTGCATTTTTGTAAAGGTTGGAGGCCATGCTTTGTGTAAAACACGCAGATATAGAAAATACTAGGAAGAGGGTAAATACTTTTTCACATCACTTAAGACAAACACTTGTTGGTAACGTATCTTCATTTTACTAAATGTTGAAATGACTTACATGTGTCGCTTGTCAAACAAATACAAAATTGTTAAATAAAAATCAGGAACTGTGCATTTTCTTCTCATACTGTATGTAACTGAAGCTTTATCACTTCATCTGTTATCTATAACCACTTGTGCAGTTCAGGGTCCGGGGGGTCTATTCAGTCAGAACTGGGAAGAAGCCACAGACTAACACTGAGATTACAAGAAGATGACAGCTTTCATTTCCTCCCAGTCCTGTATGTCGAGTATGTTGTCACTCACTACCTCTGTCACCTACATGACAAAGTGAGGTGACCTTCTGGACTCTGCTCAGACTAGCAGCTCTGTAATTTACTGATGAAGTGATCCTTACGACTCCTGAAGACAGCGGCTCTGGCAGGTGGCTGGAACTCTTAATAGCAGTTTATGTACTAAGTGGAAACGCAGCAGACTCACAGATCCATCGAGGACGAATTTCACACCCTTTTCTATAATTCTGGTTCGAATCCAGTCGTAGCAGCAAACATCTTCCTTTGTAGTCATCTGTGGCTCTGAAACACAAGAGGAGCTGTCAGGCTTTCTCCTGATCTGACTGACCTGGTAGGCTCACATACATCACCTGAGTTCAGACACATCACTGATGAAAGGCCACCAGTGTGTGTAGCAAAGAGGATTGTCAGTCAGTCATGTGGCTCATAAACTGAACTTTCCATACTTACTGGACACGGGCAGTCTGGGGCAGGACTTAGCCATGTTAGATGAATTATATAAACGTGTACATTCATAATAGAAACTATGCCCAGACAATGACCCCCAACACCCACCCCATCCTGTCAGGATCGTCATTGTTGAAGATTGTATCTCAGCTGACAGACTCTTCCTTCATATATTCTGATGCAAATGAAATAACTCCTCTTTTAAAAATATATTAGGTATTGTATATTAGCACAATGGTCTCACAACATTTGAAGACACACTTTTTATGGTTTCATAAATATTACAATTCATAATATTAGTAATACTGGGTTCAAAAACCACTTAATATTTGCAAAATGAATGAATGTGTCAAAGCCTTAATTGTGTTTCTTTCAGTGCTGACTGACTTGACTGTGACGGTGCCATCCAGAAATGACTGACTTGACTGTGACGGTGCCGTCCAGAAATGTTGCCAGTGCTTCCTGCTTTCTCGCTGAATACACTTCCTTTAATTTCCAGTAGCCGTCCTCAGACACACGACTCGCTAGTTCACTTTATCAGGCCTCTGATGATTCTGACGACTTGGCCTTTTCTATTTAAGACTAAAGCCTTTATTCCAGGGTGGCAATTGCTCTTCTCTGTGCAGCCATCAGTGCTGCTGTGTCTTTTGTGACCCTTAAACGTGCTGATGATCTAATTTTAGAAGTTGTTCAAAGTCTTCTCTAAACTGATACGTAAAAATACCATTTAACAATTTAACATTTGCTGACAATTTAGTTTAAAACATTTGATCACAGCAAACCAGAAGAATCATTGGTCCCTCCATTTTCTAAAGCCATTTCATCATGAATAGCAGCACAAGGCAGGAACAATCCCTGAACAGGGAGCCAGTCCATCGCTGACAGAGAGACACACACTCTGGGGACATTTTAGCTTCGCCAATCCACTGAATGTGTGTGTTTGTGGATTGTAGGTGAATACCAGATTAGCCGGAAGGAAACACATGCAGACATGGGGAGAACATGTGAACTCCATGCAGGGAGGACCCAGGAGCCGTTGTTGTTTTACAGCAGCAAGGCAGTGCTACTACTGTGCCACCGTGCAATCCAAAAAAACAACCAAACATGCATAACTATATGTTTGAAAAAAATGAGAGTGAAGCCTTCCCTTACGAGCAGATGAAACACCATCACTACACGTGACAGACACATGCTGATGACAGCCCACGTGTTTCTTGTATTGTTCATCTGCTGTTATATTTAATGTGTTGCGTTGGACTGCTTGTCTTTTCTTGGTATCAAACTGTTCTCACTGGTCTATGAGATTTGTTAATTTTGAAGTGTACTCTTGATAATAAAAATGAACTAAAACTTGACAAGTGATCAAATTGTAATTAACACCATTAATAATTAATGAAGATGACTTTGGGGCAGCATGATGAAGTTCTGCCCAAGCACATGGTACTCAGCTCATTTCAGAATTTGGCTACCCAGTGCTGGACTGGTGTTTGGGCAGATTTTGGGGTCTTTCCAGTCTGGACAGTGTCCAGCTCCCTCAATCGGGTCCTGTTGTTATTCTCTCAGTCAGAAATATTGTTGTATATATAGACAGAGGCCGTTTATCTGTTCTCATCCTCCTAAATCTGAGTGCCACATTCGATACCAATGATCACATATAAATCACCTTAATCGGTGGGTGGGTCTCTCTGGTAATGTTTTAAATTGGTTTGAGTCTCACTTGACAGGTTCTTTTAACAGGTCTTTGTTAGTTGTGGTAATTATACTTCAGAAACACATGATATTCTATATGGTGGTCCACAAGGATCTCTCCTGGTGTGCTGCTCTCTTCGATCTCCATGCCTCCATGAGGTCAGATTATCTCAAGGCATAACGTGAGCTACCACAGCTATGCTGACGACACACAAATGTATTTATCAATAGCACCTGATGACCCCGACTCTCTTGACTCACTGACACAATGTCTTACTTGTGCTTCTGTATTAGAAATAAACTTGATCTTTTAGGATTAAAAGTCAAGACAGAGGTATAGAATTTAGGTGTAATTATTAACTCAGACCTAAATTTTAAATCGCATATTAATCAGAGTACCAGGACAGCAATTTTTTCCCTTATAACTTTGCAAGATGCTGAAAAATTAGTTGACGCTCTTGTTTTCAGTCGACTAGATTACTGTAACACACTCCTCTCAGGACCACCCAAAAAAGACATCAATCAGATATCACAAGTGCAGAATGGAGCTGCCAGAAAAAAAATCTGAGCACATCAATCTGAACACATCTCTCCAGTTCTGATGTCACTACACTGGTTAGCTGTGTCATTTGGAATTGACTTTGAAATACTGTTTATGGTTTACAAAGCCTTAAATAATCTGCTCCATCCTATATTTCAGAATGTCTCTCACCTTACACTGCAAATCGTAACCTTAGGTCTTCAAATGAATGTCTGCTTATTATTCCAAGACCTAAACTTAAAAGAAGTGGTGAGGTGGCCTTCTGCTGTTATGCACATCAAATCTGGACTAGCAAACCAATAGAAATTTACCAGGCTAATACAGTGGAACACTAAAAACTCATTATTGTAACATGGCTTTTTCATAGCTTCGTTTTATTGTAACTCTAATATTTCTTTCATGGCTCCACAATCCACACTAACCCCTACTTTCTCTGCTGTTATTTTTCCGGTTTTCTGTGGTGGTGATCTGCGCCCCCACCACCTGATCAAAGTACTGTGATGTCCCTGCATTGATGGATTATTCACTTATACTTTGGTTTTCTGCACTGTAAAGTGTTTGTCACTTGTAACATATTTCATTATTGTTTTCAGAGCTCTGTGACACAACATTCATGACTACATGTGTAAGGCTAGCATTACTGGCAAGATTAGGGAAAGGAGTCGGCAAATGTGAAGTCAGCAGTCACCGGCCATATTTATGTGATACTTAGGCAAAAAATGCTTTGTTATTCAGTAATGTCAGAAAGGCACAATTTATTTGGATATCCATTCATCTGTTTTATGCTTTTAAATAAGATTGCAAACAGTTTGTTTGTCTCCTCTAATGACAGTAAAGTGTCATCTGTAGGTAAGGCCCCTTCTGCTCCTGCCTAATTCAGTTTTGTAGCTCATTCAGTCAAAGTGAGACGTCTCGGACTAAAAGGAGTCTTCTTACCTCTTGGATTTTAAAGGCTCGCCATCCATCCTGGTAATGTTGTCTTCTTTGATGATATAATTTTGGCCAATCCAAAAAAATTTTAGATCACCTCCAATGATTTCAGATTGAGTATTTAAAAATTCCTGATAAGAAAACATGGAATTAAGATGTTGATGAACAGTTGAACTTGCACGTGTCTGTATTGTATTGAAATGTCTTCTCTTAGTCACATTTAATCAAAAGATTAAAATAAAACACATTTTATCTCCTTTTTTGCTTTAACATATACTGACCCGAGTTTCCCCATATAAATGCAATGAACAGACAAAACTCTCATCGTGTCACCTTCTTTTATAACAAACAGAGCTATGGTGTCACTTCTTGTGTCACATGAGCAGTTGTCAGTGATGTCCAACACAAATAATGTGTCAGTGTGCTAACAGAGATACTGGATACTAAATACGACATCCCTGAGGAAAACTCACAAAAACCCCAGCCCCCCAATGAATATCAGCCAATGACAGAGTCTGTAGACTTTTGTACTGATTTGGGTCTTAACAAGGGCCTATCACCTCAGAAGTTCAGTTCAGTAGCATTCTGTGATTTATTTGGAGCAATGTAATGGTCACATGTTGATTTTTCATGGAAAAATGATGAGCAAATCTTAAATTGTGTTATATCCTATTTGTCTAGTGCATCACCAATGACCGTTTTGTCCATTACAAGACCAGAAATGCATGTAAACGTAATGCACAAATGGTAACTCTAAGAGCTCCTGCAACCAAAACAGAAGAAACAGCAATCTAGGATTCACAGCACGTCTGATGACGTCAGTTATAGTGAATGAAGAAAGATGGAAAGAGTCCTCTGACAGAATCTTTACTTTCTCACATACGTAGTTGGCACAAAACAAAGGGTCATTGAGACTTTATATAAAATGACAGTCAGTCACCCTGGGCCTTAGAAATGCATTGACATAATCTTCAGATCAATTGGAGGAATCTCCTAAAGAAAGACATTCCTGCTTTAATAACATACTGACCTGACTCAACTTCAGCTTAGGTTTTACTGGGATTGTTCTTCTAATGCACTTTCAAAGCTTTTTTTCCTGACTGTTTAACTTACAGTATGTAGTTTTTCAAGATAGTCATCTTAAATCCACCTGCATAAATGACATACCCACTCCTCTGAGTTTTCTATATTCACTAGTTGTCCACCCTTTGTCAGGCACCAATCATGGCTCTCATGCCAGGTCTTTGTCTTAGTGGAGATGAAGTAACACTTGGAACCGAAGGGGATCCAGTCCAGTTTACATAAAATGCAAGTGTTTTCTGTGGAAAACAAAATAAAAAGAGCAAATGACAAATGAGGGA
>NW_026261591.1:0-2641 GCF_900747795.2 Erpetoichthys calabaricus | reverse complement strand
GAACATGAAGGTGATGAGTGTGACAGAGGAAGAAGACAGAAAGAGATGGAAAAAGATGATCCACTGTGGCAACCCCTAACGGGAGCACCCGAAAGAAGACTTATCAGAAATGTAAAGTAGTAATGGGCGGAGGGAAGCCTCAAGAAGCATCGAAACATTTGAAGCAACTGCGTTGGAAATCACGTTGAAGCATTTAACACTCACCTCCCTAGTGACATCTCCTGGCCATTTGCATTAACATTACACAAACTGATGATTAAGTTCAATGACATCTATTAAACTTTTACTACTTTTAGTTTTCAATTTGCTAAAGGCTGGCAATGAAGAGAATGGTACAAGAAGAGTCTGAAATTTCTAGAGCTGAAAATGTATAGGAAATATGAGATAAGCATTCAGCTTTTGGTAGTAAGAATCTGCCATGAACGGTCAGATCTCTAGCCAGCCATGAGTTAATTGTTTTCTTAATGGAGTAACAACTGGATTAAGGTTTAGCACACTGTTTTCACTTCTTGTTGCTGTTTTGTTGATTTTAATTTCCAAGTAAGTAAATGTGTTTCAAAAGGGAAATTTAATTGCTTTTACAAAAAAAAACAAATAATTAAATTTAAAATTTTTGTAGGGTTTCCCTAAATTCATAAATACATTTTTGTCAAAAGATATTCATGTCTTATTGCATCAAATACCCTTTGAAAATCCAGAAATAGAATCACTGAGTCTCCACAAAGCAATTCATTATATTCAGTCAAGTCTAAAAATCAAACAGAAATTATTAGAAATATAAACCATCTTTAACATAACTTGACTGACATTCGTCAACAAGGTCATTTATCCCACATTTCAGTCTTTTAGCGAATACCAAGGCTAGTATCTTGTAATCATTGTTACAGAGCGTTACAGGATGCCAATTATCCAAAAGTAGAATATCTTTATTAGGCTTAGGAATTAAGGTAATGATGCCTTGTCTCACTGAATTAGGTCATTCTCTCATTTCAAAGCCTTTGAAGAAGTTGCACGTAAAAATATGAAATGTGACCTACGTTCCCAAGTGATTTATTATCTTTTACATTTTTTGATGGCCTATTTCATTTATACTTATATGCTGGGACCCAAATATTTCAATGGCCTTGTCAAGATTACTATTTAATATATAAAGTTCTTTGTAAAAAAATTGGTTGTAAATTCTTCACTTAATGTAGGATTCTCACAAAGGACACCTTCAATTATGAGCTTTCAAAGCATGTTGATTTTACCCCTCTATCTTCTAGACTTCACAAAAAAAAAAAGATTTTTTTCTCCTTTTTCCAACCACTGTCTTATTGATCTCACAAAAGCCCCCTTTTGCTTGGTAAACATTTAAGTTATTAGCTTCTCTGTATTTAACTACATGTATATACACCTGCACACTTTTTTTGAGATTTACATAGTTTGTTTTTTTTTAAATTAAGCTATATTTCAGACAGGACCACTACCAGTCAAAAGGTAAGCAGTAAACTGTAAGAGGTTTACATTTCAAGTTTAGGTTAGCAACAACTTAAAAAGGGAATTTCAGGGAAAACTAATAGGTTACAACCTACAGATGTTCTGCAGCAATTCAAGTAAATGAAGCCTTGAAATTTGAAGCATACAATTTGCACAGGTGTCCCAACTTGTGTTGATTACTTACAAACCATCTGTCTGCATTAAAGCAGAGTTGGACCAGACTGTGTTACTACACACCCTGAAGTACCACCTGGACAATATTCCAGTGATAATGGCAAGAAAATGGCAATTAACAAATCAAATGAGACAGGGCATCATTTCCATTAGATGTGTAGGCCTTTTCATTTAGAGCAGTGTATAAAGTATGAGAAGTTCTGTGATACGGTTTGCAAAGGAAGAAAATGAATCATGTATCATAAAGTAGTTTTTAATCCTGAGCTTGCACCCCTGTCAGAGGCCTTCACCAGAGTATAATGCTTAGACTTGCAAGAATCAAAGGCAAAATATAGAAAAATTGACTTGGAGGTGTGGCGGATGGGATTTGGGCTAAGTCAGTGTGATCGGGGGGTGGGGGTTTGGTTGTAAAGTTTTATGTATTATGAACATGTTCTTCTTAAGTTTGCATATGCTGGGTTTATGTCCAAATGTCTGTTGATGGCGTTGTCGTTTGCAAGATTCGACCAGCTCTCTGGCACTTTTAGTACTGGCCTTAAATCTTACTGACATTAACAGACATTTGGACATAAACCCTGAATATGCAAACTGAAGAACATGTTCATAATAAATAAAACTTTACAACCAATATGTGTGTGTATATATATGTATGTGTGTATATGTATATATGTATGTACTGTATGTGTATCATGACTTACAAACCAGAGCGCACATTAAGATCTCAAGATGCTGGTCTGCTTATGGTTCCAAGGATTAATAAAATAACAATGGGAGGTCGAGCTTTTAGTTACAGGGCCCCTAGACTGTGGAATGGTCTGCCTGCTACTATAAGAGATGCCCCTTCGGTTTCAGCTTTTAAATCCCGGCTGAAGACTCACTACTTCAGTTTAGCATATCCTGACTAGAGCTGCTGATTAACTGTACAGACTGCATCTCTGTTGTTAGTCATTAGCACTAAAACATAAGTAACATGATAGTTAGAATCGGA
>NW_026261590.1:1640497-1717300 GCF_900747795.2 Erpetoichthys calabaricus | reverse complement strand
CACAACACGTTTGTAGTGAATACTCACCGTCAAGCCCAACCTGGAGAACACTGGCTGGGGACTTACCTCACTGAAGATGGACATGGGGAGTTTTTTGATTCCTATGGAAATCCTCTGGACTTTATCTACTTCCCAAATGACAGTTACCACTTCTTAAGCAAAAACTGTAAACAAATCATATCCAACTTTGAAGCTGCCGGTTGTTGTAAATCAGACAAATGAGGTCAACACTGCCTCTTCTATCTGCATCAGAGAGGAAAAGGACTCCCATACTCCTCTGTAATAAGTATTCTGATGATGTGAACAATACTATGGTCTCTAAATTTGTTCTTTCCTGGCTTCCTTCAAAAAATTAACAATTTTACAAATTAATAAGCAATCCAATCCAGTCTTATTCTTGGTTTCTGTCGGTAGGGGCTAACTTCAGGTTGTTAAACAGGGAGGGGGGCGGCGGGCGGCTTAAAACTTTCAAGGAGTTCTCTCGTTTAATCATTAGGCACGACAGAAAGTGGAATGTTCAAACTGGCCATGGAATTTCCAAATTCCTTCCAACCACACGGTTCAGGTATTGTATGAGATGCTGTCAGATTACGTACCAAATCCACCATGTTGGAGCCGACCAAAGGTTTACCTTCTAACAGCAGCTCTCCACAATTATTCCAAAATGCGTGATTGGGATTGATTGACATTTTATGTAAAACAAATTCAACATTTTTCTTTGCTTTTATAGGCGCACTTCTCAAAACCTCTTGCCAAACCCGATCCTCAGACACGTTGACTGTTTTAACGTTTATCGGCCTTTTTAACTAGCATTGGATATCTCTAACATAGAGGTGTAAAACTTCCCTTTCTCGTCAGCCCCTATATCACAGCATTGAAGGATGTTTCTCATTTCCATGTCCAGTTCAGTTTCGGTGGCGCTCAAGAGATTGTTCGGATTAGCGCTCTTTTGCTGAAAGAGACATTTGTTGCTGCAGTACCAAATACATTTTTTGAGTGTATTCCATGTTTATGCTCTAAAAGCTAGTAAACTGGATATGAAGGGCACAGCGACACTTAAGAGCTCCCAAAAAGCCTTCTTTCTGGTTCAAAATAGCTTTCTTCTTTTTTAATGTTAGTTTTGTCACTTATTTTTCTGACAGATGCTTAATGCTTCTTGAGATGCTTAAACTGTTTGGGTGAAAGAGGTATATTACCTTTTAAAGTATTACCAGCTGTTTCGGACAAAGCATTAATTAAATCGTCAGATGTATTTAAGAATTTTACGGTGACAACAAGAGCAATGGAGTTTGCCTTGAGGCTGTAGGTTTCTGCTTATTCTGGCTGACCTGCTGACAGAATATGTAACTTTGACTCAGAACCGCTTTTATCTTTTCACGGTGTACACGACCGGCCAATCAGGCAGAAATGGACCAGTTCTTAATCGCAGATAATCGGGGGGTCTGTGCCTTCAGATCCACTAAGAGATAGCTGTATGGTAATTTTGTAGCAACTTCGAAAGCTTCCAAAAAGAACTTAACACGCCCCGGATACATTTGGCGGGGCAAGGTAGTAATCTGCAACTTGTCCCTGGGGTTTTTAAAAAGAGGAATCTTGAGAGAATACATTTTTTGAACTAAATAAATGATGGACAGATTCCGGTGATGAGTATATCTTGTGAAAGCGTTTTCTATTTCCTGGCTTTGGATAGCAGATTCCATCAGATCACCTATAATGACCAAATTTAGGAGGGAGAAGTTCGTCGTTACATAAAGACTTTGGGGTCCCCTCAATAAATTTTAACTGCTGAAATTTGAACAATAACTAGTCGTACATTTTCTGCCAGTAACTATAAAACCAGATTATATTTTGAAAAGGTTGAGACACAACGTGATTTGAATGTTCCAGTAATTTTTTTACATAATAGGATTTACCGGAACAAGAAGGACCCGAGAATTTTAGTGAAGAGGTGTTGAAGGCGTGTATTAGTCTTTTAGTATCCATAAGGCCTTATGTCCTAATCTTTTAGGAGAACCCTCTTGTTATACACCACTCTGAATTTCTTCCTGAGTGGTCGGTTTTCTAAAGTGAAGCATTTTTTATTTCTAAGGATCTGCTTACCGTGAACCAGTAAGTCTTGAGGGGGTACTTCATGAGACGTCACAAAATTCTGAACTAGATTGGTTAGTGACTCGAGGTTTACAATTTTACCAGTTTCATGGTTAATGGTGATGCCTTTTATCTTCATAAATGTTTTGCCTTGTGCTGTTTTATACCCGTACATCTTTGGACTGCCTGATGCAAATTCTGTAATTATAATACCCAGGATTTAACTCACTGAGCTCTCCTAAATAGTCACACAGAGGAGGATTGTACTGACCAGGTTGAGAAATAAAAATGACTGAGTCTGTGTTGTGGTGTTTCTCCCAGACTGTCCAGTAAATTGTACAGCCCTAACCGGACATAGGCAGTTGTGAAAGCAGCAATGACAACATTAACACTACCAGGTAGGGTGTACTTTTCGACGTACTTCCATTGTATTTGAGCAATCTCATCGCCGATAAATTCAAAATAAGAAACATTATACTGTTTGGAGAAAATAATATATTGCAAGAATTCCTCACCGTCCTTGACTAAGCTAATAGTGAGATGGAGAGGCTTTTGCCCAAATTTACCCCAAAGAGAATTTAAAAACAACTTTGAAATCTGTCTCTTAGCAGGATTTATGGCGATGTTATTGCGGTCCATTTGTACACCTTCTTTCTGATAATAATCTAAAATATTCTAAAATCTAAAAGTCTTAGGAAGCCTCATCCATACACCAGGCAGGATAACCTGATGACTCCTGCTTGCCTTTTAGATGAAGCTTGATATAGTCTGAGAATAATACAGAAGTGCGTTCGGGGTAATGCCACATCTTGTGTACTTTTGAAACTTTATAACCTTTGTCAATGGCCTTTGCTATTTCTGCACTACGCCAAGTCCCGGTTAAAGTTCTCATCCTCTGTGTGACAGTCCAGTCTGAGATTGTCTTTGCGCAGGTGCGACAGAGGGTGAACATTAATTTCTCGCAAAACCTGAAAGGAAGAACTGGAAAACTGAGACCACGTGGAGGCCGGATGGTGGCTTTACTTAATCCAAAATACTGGCAGAGATCGCCAAAATCCTGAAAAATGATGGTGGGGTGACCGATCGGGTACATTTTTGTTTTATTCAGAAACTGGTACAAGCTAGTGAAATCATAATAGTGAATCTATTTGGGGCCCACGGCCTTGTGGTACAATTTTATGGTTTTTGGTACGAATGCCAAACGACGAGTCCCTCGGTTTTATACATTGAGGGAAATCGCAGTGTTTTAAGAAAGTTTTGTAGTCTGAGGTTGTTTTTTCATAGTCTCCAAATCTTACTCCCAGAGCACACGCACATCTAAATTAAATTTTGTCTTAAGTATTTCCAATTTTTGCATAAACGTTTGGTACATAACTGCACAAGTCAGGCAGGTTAAAGGATGGGTAAATCATAACATTCTGGACAGCCGTGAGAAAAACAGCCAGCAAATTCAAAGGCAGTCGGAATACCTTTACCTTTAACTCTGGCATAGCAGTCAAGAAAAAAGGAACCCTTCTTTACTTCGCCAAGGTTTAGAGCGTGTCAAATGTTCAACTTTTCTGTTTTCAGAGATACAATAACAATTGAATGGATGCGTTTGAATAGTTTTTCTGACTACTAATGTAATGGTCAGAAGTAATTATACTGAGATTTTGGAGGCATACAGTTTTGCCAGTACATGGCCATACATAGAGATGCCAGGGTCATGCATTGAAACGGATCAATATTGCCAATTTTGATGACCTTGTCTCTCTAAATTTGATGCATGCAGCTCTAAGAATTTCAACGTCATTTTTACAATAAAAAGCCATCTCCTCTTTAAAATTAAAAACGCCATGTTTGACATTCTTACCAGGTAAAAAATCTTTTTTCTTTGGTCATCATGCTCTGAATGCCGTAGTATTTAGGCTCAGGGTAGGGTCCAATATAATTCTGATTTTCAGCCGTATTGAAGAAATACCCTTTTTCGGCATCAAACCCCATGGCTTTAGGCATGACACTCAATTTCATTGTTAAATTCAAATCATCTATAAAATTGATAACCATCTGTGAAACACATCAACTTATTTCGTTGAGTGGTAACACGGGGGTTCACACCATTTTCAATCAAATACTTCATTAAAAAGTACCCATCGTAACCTTTTGAATTGTGGGCTATGAAGGTATAGCCTTGATACTTGGGGCGACGGTATCTGGCAAAGAACTGGTGTACACAATCTTCACCCGCCCAGAACCAGGATTTCCCCCGCAAGGACTTGCAGTATACATAATTTGGAATGTGCACACCCATTTCTTGCCAACTTTCAAAATCATAAAACACGTATTTCTCAACGATCCTCAGACTTCAAGGTTTCTATAAAGAACTGATGGTTTTCTGCATAATTTTTAATTCTTGCTTTACAAACACAGCATTCCTTGGGCCGACATTTATTGGATTTTGAGGTGTCATTCACTAAGTTTTGTAACATGGAACACATTTTTGCAGTGTCGCAGGCCACTTCCATGTCATTGGTCTTGTCATTAAATTTAGGAATCGTATGCTGAATAAAACAAAATTGGGACCGGCAGTAACGGTTGCAATCAACACACACTTGATAAGCTCTTCAGGGATCGGCCTGCATTCGGAGGAGAAACGAACGTTGCAGTGGCCTTCATATCAATGGCTAAGGATTAAGTGGTAGCTTGTGTAACAGTCACACAAGTATTTCACACCCAGAAAACCCTTTAAATCCAAAATGCCATAGCAATGGTTGTCATGCAAAAACATAATAGGTTTTAGGGTTTCTACCGCGGGAGCTTTCAAATTTTAAAAATTTCTAATTTCTTGAGCATCTGAACTAGACAACAATTTTAGTATCCAGCAAGTTTTAAAATTTATGAACGTCCTGCAAAGGACACTTTTTTTCATGCTCAGATAATCCAGCCCTGCTCTGAAGGTTGTACGCTTCACGCATGCATAACTGTGGATTTTGCCTGTACTGGTCTTCCATTAGGGTAAGCAGACAAAAGGCAAAACAGAGCTGATTCTCGTAATTATAAGAAATAATTAAATGCCTCATTTTCTGAGTATTTCATGATTGAGTAGAGCAGATGCCTTGCGCCGCCGCTAGGTGACCGGACAATCTGTATGACTAGCATCAGAGACTCGTCCACTAATACACTCGCGTGACTCTGAAGAAGATTCTCTGTCTGTTGAAGAAAATCATCCACATTAATATTAGAGCCAGTCATCTGTATAAAAACACCTACTGTATAGGTAAGGAATCGGCACACAATTCTAACTGTACATCTTGCGGATTTAAATTACCTGAAAAGCTATCCAGAATTCTTTGCAGCATCTAATGAATGCTGTTAAACACCTCCTCATAAGACTCTCTAGTTCATAGGCATTGGCAAAATTTTTAAGGGGTGTCTTATTTCTGTATGATTAAAAAGCCGGTCTGTCAATCTGATGAAAAATGTCATCACTAGACAACAGAGGGACCAGCCATGACTGTTATGCCTGAAGTAGAAGTTGTTGAGGGTTTAGACGCGACAGAACCATCGGACATAACTGGCATGACTGTGGAGGTTGATGGGATAGCTACAAATGGCAATGCAACAGGGCCTGAGGAAACAGTGACTAAAAAAGAGGGATTAGAGGTGTGAGCTACAGAGACTGAAGTGTTAAATACAGCAGGAGGGTTAGAGGGTACGGAATGAATAGAGAGGTTAGCTACAGATGGGGATACTGAAACAGAAGTGTTAGCTACAGGGACTGAGGCAGAAGATACAGTGACTGGAGCAGAGGTCGCCATGACTGAGACAGAAGTAGAGGGTACAAAACGTATAACTGAAACGAATGTAACCAAAGGGGTAGCGGAGACTGGTGTAACCATACTCTGAGAGGGGGCAGCATTCTGGGTGGGTGGACCAAAAGGCTGTGCATTTGCAATCCCCACAGTGTTCTTTAAGCCATGACCCATTTGAGCATTCACATTTTCGTTCAAAGACCTCTAAAACCTTTCTAACGAATTATTTAATGTTAGCATTTCATCGGGGTGGCTACTGGATGCAGGGTTTCTAAAAGGTAGTCAAGCTGGTCAAAGTCAATGGGAGTGGTAACAGGTGAAGGAACTCTCATGGTAGCTATTATATTATTCATTTGTATCATGTTTTGATTTTGCCAATTAATATATTACAATTCATTAAAATATCGGAGTGGAGGAGTAGGCATTTTTTGGAGGCCGAATAGAGTAACTAAGCTCATTCACCATGTCCTGCTATAACCCAGCATTTTGAGAACCGCTCCCAGCGTCCAAGTCCTCACTTGCACGCCTTTTCATGCTTTTATCATCGCCACTCATTGCCTGACATTATCTGGGGAACAAGTTTTCTAAAATAGAGTACAATAAAATAACCTTTTCACGTAAATCTGGAGAAAGTGGTAAAAGGTCCACTGATGCACTTTGAAAATCCAATAGAACTTGGTCGATTTCTGCTCAGCAGCCTTTGCCCTGGCATCAATTCTTTCAGATTCGTTGACTGTTTGGGTGAGAAGTCCGCGTGATGATGCAAACTGCGGTGATTCCCCGAGTATCTGAGTCAGTAATCCTGGTGACGCAGGTTCTGAAAAAAACAAACAAGTTTTCTTTAAAAATAAACATTTGTGGCACACTCGCACAATTAGTTCAATTTACTGGGCTGTGTGAAAGATGTTTAATAGACTGTCCGAGGGCCTTTGCGCCAATTCTAGAGGCTGACTGGAGCCTTTGGAAGAATAACCACTCTTTGGAAGTGTTGAGTTTTCTGTTAAAAATTATATATTCAACTTCCAATGCCTTATTTTCTCTGCCTTTGCCTCCAGCCCTGGTCAGTCAACCCTGATGGGCCTTCCACTTCCTTGACCACTTCTCCTGATGACATGACCTCACACACATGTTCCGGCCGGTCCGATCTGCCTTATAGCCATTCCTGCCTCTACTGCTTTGGGTAAGAACCCTCTGTATCTATCTAACCTTTGCTTTATCACTTGTAAACCTCTTAAGTCAAGCTGCCTTCTCCATCTCACAGTCTCTACGCTGAAAAAGCCCAGAGAAATACATGCTGTCCGGCTCTCTCTGTCTACACCGAGACTCTCAGAGCAGGCAGAAACCCTGCATGCACCCGCCCTTGAGGACGAGCTGTCTAGGGCCTGAGTTCCACTCAGATGCAATTTGTCCAGGGTCTATAGTTGTAAGATGATGGGTGTCACGCAGGGGGAGGGCCCAACCCCCTAGGTCTCTGATAGGACGGTATGTTGTGCCGGGCGGTTAAGTTCCGCATTAGATCGACCATATTCGTTCCAGGTAACGGTTCTCCACGAACCACAAACTCTCTCCCCAGCCATTCCAGTAGGATGTATTAGGGTTATACGACATTTAGTGTAAAATAATTTTGGTGTATTTCTTTGATTTATCCGGTGCACTTTTCAAAATCTCGTTGTACAACCGGTCTTCGGGGGTACTAGGAGTCTCTTTGAGAGCCCCCATCGGTTCCTCCTTGCTCTCAGCAGACATCAATAGCGCCAGAGACCCCGTTTCTTTATCTGCTTTTTTCACAAAGGTCAAGTATCTTTGCAAGACGCTCGTATAAAGTTTAACTTTTGCCTCTGTGCTCAAGTCACTAAGTTAGAGTATGAATTTCATTTGTTTATCCAGTTCACTTTCTATAGTGCTTAAAAGGTTGGGGGAAGCTGGGGCTTTCTATTGCCATTGAACCATTTGCTGTTGAGGGACCAGGTACATCTTGCGCGTGTATTCCATATTTATACTCTCAACCCTATTAAACTAGTAATGAAAGGAAAGGCGGCACTTAATAGGGCACCAAGAAACCCCCCTTTCTGATTTAAAAGGGCTTTTTTCTTTTTAAAGGTGAGTTTTTTATTGCAGAGTTTTTTAATGGAGAAACGATGTTTCTTCAGCAACTTGAACTGTCTGGACGTCAGGGGAGCGCGGCCTTTTAAAGTATCGAGCTATTTCTGACAGAGCGTAAATTAAATCGTCCGGAGCATCGCTCAGCACTGCTTTTCTTCGACTACAGGAACCCCTATGTAGGGTCTTGAGCAGAGGGAAATTTCTTTTTATTCTGCACGACATGCCTGCTCTTTCTCAAATACTTGGAAAAATTGCCCGTCTTTATCTTTTCACGACGTACACCGCAGGCCAGGTGGGAGGAAATAAACCAGTACGTAAACTAAATTCGTCAGGCGTGTGGGCTTTCAGATCCACCAGCAGATAACCGTAAGGTTGCCTTGTAGCATCCTCAAAAGCCTTCAAGAAAAATGTAACCCTCCCAGGATACATTTGACGCGCTAAATTGGTAATTTGCAGTTTTTCTCGAGGATTTTTAAAGAGGGTAATATAATTGGCATTTAGGTTTATAGTTCTACTTTTCTTGCCTTGAAAAAATACATTTTGGACCAAGTAAATGATGGACAAATTCCTGTGGTGAAGTATATTTTATGAAGGCCCTCTCTCTCTTCACTATGACTCGCCTGTTCCATCAAATCATCGACGATCACCAAGTTAACACGGTCAGGCGGCAGTAGTTCATTGTCACTTAAGGAAACGGGTAAACCCTCCAAAAATTTGTTTTTGGGAAATCGGGCTAGCAGCTCGTCGTACAGAGACTGCCAGCAGGTGTAAAACCAGAGTATATTGTCAGGGTGACAAAGGACATGGTCCGCGTGTTCCAGAAGCTTTTTCACATAATGCGATTTGCCCGAACAAGAGGGTCCCGAGACTATTTTCAAGAACGAATGCTGAAGTCTAACATCAAAACCCTCTTTAGTATCCATAGGAGAGTTGTGAAATCGGGCAATAGAACCCTTTTGTCGTACACCACTCTGAATCTTTTTCTGAGTGGACGATTTTGCAATGTCAGGTTTTTTGTTCCTATGAATTTGTGCGCCATGAACCGTTATTTCTTTTGTGAGATCGTGTTCTACAAAACTATGCACTAGATCCATTAAACAGTATAGGTTTACTGCTTTAGCCGTTTTGTGATTGAGAGTAATGCCCTTTACCTTCATGCATACCTTGCCTTTGAACGTTTTGTACATGTATGTTTTCAGGCCCCCAGAAACAAATTCTTTGAAGTCGTTGGGATCTAGTTCGCTGGTGAGTTCCCCTAAATAATCACCGAGCAGCGGGGTGTACTGCCTGGGCAAGGCTGTGAAGATAATGGAATCTGTATTATGATACAGAATCCTCTGCCCTAAACGATCCAGCAAATGGTACAATTCTAGGCGGGCATAGGCCGTTGTAAAAGCGGCGATCACCACATTGACGGGACTGGGTAGAACGTACCTGTCATCCACATACCTCCACTGCACTCGAGCGATTTTGTCGCTGACAAAACCAAAATAGGACACCTGATACACGTCTGAGAACAGGTAATCGAAGAATTCTTGGGTGCGTTTAACAAACGTCATGGTCAGTTGGTTAGGTTTCTGACTGAATTTTCCCTAAAGAGAATTCAGAAATAACTTGGAAATTTGTCTCTTAGCGGGGTTGGAGGCGATGTTTTCATTCTCCAATAATACGCCTTCTTTTACGAAATAGTCATCAACATAGTGCCTGCGGGAGGCCTCGTCCTGGGCCCACGAGGTTCCACCCAGAGGCTTCCTGTTTGCCTTTCAGATGAATTTTAATGTAATCGGGGGGGGGGGAAATAAATCGGCGTTGCTCTGTTCATAGTGCCATATCTCATGTATTTTTAAAACTCTATACTCTTTATCTAAGGCCTTTAGTATTTCAACGCTGCACTATGTTCCTGTTGAAGACCTTTCCCGATCATTGTGACGGCAAAGTCCGGTGGATGTTTGGGTTTCTGCACACGTACGTGTGTGAACATCAATTTACTGCAAATTCTTAAAGGGAGGATCAAAAAATGCAGATTGCAAGGGGCTAGCATGGTGATTTTAACGAGCCCGAAGTAATGTTTAAGATCGGCCATCCGACCTTTGTTTTAGAGGAGTTTGCAGATCGGGTAGGTTTTTGTTTTGTTGACGTAAGGGTACAGACTTGTAAAATCATAATAATGCATTTGATCGTCGCCTTGAAACTTATGATATAATTTGATAGCGTTGGTGTGCCCTCCATACAGGGCATCATGGGGATTGATAGGTTCAGGAAACTCAAAGTGTTTTAAGAAATCCTGAAGCTCCGAATCCCACTGATATTCCCAAATCACTCTGTCAGATTAAATTATTCACGCAGTTTCTTCAGTGTGTCGTCAAACTTTTTAAACAAATCGGCATAAGGCGCCCCCGTGAGAGGATGTTTAGCTTGCGCATCTTAGCATTCTGGGCAGCCGTGATAAAAGCAGCCAGCAAACTCAAAGGCCGTCGGGACACCCTGAACTTCGGCGTAACCGTCTAGATAAAAGGAACCCATCTTTACTTCACCGTGATTCAGGGCATGCTGAATGTTTATTTTTTTCCTTCTCGGAAAGAAACATCAGCCATTGAATAGAAGCATTAGAATAAGTTTTGTGAGTACTTTTGTAATGATCACTTGGAATTATTCCAATCGCATTATCAGGCATGCAATGTTGTCTGTACATGGACAGGCAGAGAGAAGCTAGGGTCATACACTGAAAAGGATCGATATTACCGATCCTGAGCATTTCCTCTCTAAATTTCATGCATTCTGTTCTCAAAATAACCACGTAATTTCTACAATAGTAAGCCAATTCTCGTCTAAAGTTGAAGGAACCGCTTTTAATCGAATCGTACCAAGACACAAATTCCTCTTTCCTGGCTTATGTGTTGAATGCCGTAATATTTAGGCTCGGGGTGCAGCCCGATGTAATTTTGATTTTCAACGGAGTTAAAGAAATGGGGAAAGTATCCTTTTTGAGCCTGGAATCCCATGGCCTTGGACATACCGCTCAATTTCATGGGTAAGAAGCTCAACGAGTCGATAAATCTCAAGTCATAATCTTCTTCTGTAAAACAGATTAGTTTACAACCCTGAGCTGTAACCATTGGAGTTTGCCCGCTCTCAACGAGATATTTCATTGGGAAATAGCCGTCATAACCCTTAGAATTGTGAGCTATGAATGTGTACTCTTGGTATTTCAGACATCGATATCTGTGGAAGAACTTTGCGACGCAGTCCTCCAACTCCACGATTGACCATTCCAATGCATGCAGTGGATGTAATTGGGGATATGGATTCTGTCATCTTGATGGCACTCAAAATGATAGAACACGTACTTTTTGTGGATCAGTCTTTGTGCTAAGCTTTGAATAAACACTGATTTTCATCCGATTCTTTCATGACCATTCTACAAATGTGACAGTGTTAGGGTCGACACTTGAGGTTTTGACTCGGCATTCACTATGTATCTCCATTTGCAGATAGGGCAGACTTTATGGACGTCGCAGATACTTTCAGACCTGCGTGTCTTTTCATTCCATTTGCGTGTTTTGTGGAGTTTGAAACAAAACCTTGATCGACAAACGCTGACAATTGGAACATCGAAAAGCCTCCCCATCAACCCAACGACAGTCTGTAGATAAACAGACGTCAAAATGTTGCTCACAACTATGTCGTGACGGGCTAGAATACCCCGTGTAGCGAAAATCCCAGAAAGCCTTTTAGATTCAAAATACTGTAATAATGTTCATGGTGCAAAAACAGGGAAGCCGTCTTTGTTTTTCTGGCACGGGATGCTTCAAATTTTAATAGAGCGTTAGTGTTTGGTTCCCGGTACTAGACGATAATTTTAATTCCCATTAACCCCTCAAACTTTTCAATATCTGAAAACGTTACTTTCTGATCCGTTGATAATCCGACCCTGACATGCAATCGACGAGCCTCTTGTTCACACAAATTCTGATTGTTTCTGAACTTAGCGTTTAATACAGCCAACAAACCCCTGGCAAAACAGCACTGATCATCCGGATTGAAGGAGATTCATAGGTGCTTCTGTTTCTTTTGAACGATTAAATCGTTGAAAAGGGTACAGGCTTTACGCTTAGATTCCCCAGATGGAACCCTCACTACCTGAACGATTATCGTCAGAGGTGGATTCGGCTAAAATAGTAGCATGACTCTGGAGAAGTAATTCAATTTGATTAAAAACAATCCTCCACAGAAAGCGTACCCGCGGGGGTTAGGGAAAAAACACTGGGGTTGAGAGATTCGGCCTGCAATTCTAACTGCACTAGATCCCTAGGATTCAAAGTGCTCGTAAAACTGTCTAATATTTGTTGAAGGGTCTCGTGTATATGATTAAAACTTCGGCGAATGAATTAAGTGTGTAGGCCTCAGAAAAACTGAAGCGGTGTCTAATCTCGATATTGTTACATTTTGGACGCTCTGTTATAGATAAATTATTTAATCTAGAAGTGGAGGGCTGCGGGGAGCTTACTGACAGGTCTGGAGATGAAGGATTGTCCGTATGCGAGGTAGATGGCTGTGGAGAGCTGGCTTCGTGAGTCGTGTTTACCCCGGACGGATTAGTCACTCCGGAGTCTGTCTGAGGAGTTGAAGTACCCGACCCTGTTAAATCATCAGCAGGTGAGCGCTGAAGATGGACATTGCGGCACCCTGAGGCAGAAGGCTGTATTACCGCGTCACTGACAGGGAAGTGTTGAAGTGGGGTCTACTTGCACCAGAGGTAGAAGTTTGTGGGGCTTTTACATTCGTGTCTAGGGCATTAGGTTGTTGTGATGGGCCTGAAGACGTTTTGGCCTCAGAAGTATTCTTCAAAAGCTCCAGCAGAGCGTGAACTACAGCTATTCCATCAGAATTTAGAACCTGGAGCGAATTATTAATGAGGTCAAAATTGTCGATTGGATGTGTCACTGGGTGTGGTGATTGAACAATTTGAGGAGATTGCGGAGGGGTGGGGATTTTACGGGGCTTTATGGAATATTCTAGGTTATCAGACATCTCTTTTAATAGTCTCAGGTTTTCACTGGACGGTCTTTTCCTACCTTTACGCCCTCCAGAATATTCACACACAACGTCTGTATCACTGCCGCTACTGTCACTGCCGGTGTCGCTGCTTCCGCTAGAGCTGTTTTCAGGTATGACCTAAATTTAATCAAAGGCTACAATTATGATCACAGAATATAATAATAATTTGCAATTATGATCACAGAATAAAATAATAATTTGCAATCAGTTATTTTCATGAAAAAAAGTACAGTAATATAAAACTGCTTCTTTTTGGGTTAGATGAATGTAAAATGCAATCATATGCATCAAGTCTAAACACATTTCAGGTATGGAGTTGTACACAGGAGCCTCTAATTCTACAAATTGCACCAGTAATTGGTGAAGTTGTTCAGTCAGCTGCTCCAGTCTTTCTCAATGTCTCCGCTGGTGGTCAGGACGAAGGGAATATAGGGGTGAATAGCAGTTTCTACGCTGATATCCGCGGTCAGAGTGAAGCGTTGCCGACAAAGGGGACCACCTGTTAGAAAAAGATGGCGTCGGTGAGAGTGGAGAAGACTGCAAGAGACTGGAATTAAAGCTGAGCTCAGAGGGCTCCGGAGAATGCTGAGCGCCGCTCTCGGAGAGAGGAGGTGTTTGTAGATTCTGCCAGTTATGGTACAGGGCAAGATTTTCTGATCTTTCCAACACTTGAGTTAAAACACCAGGGGGGCTGCGATCTGGAAATAAAGTATGAACTTCTTAGTTAAAGCCCTCTTTTCACAAAATCTGGATTTCTGTATGCCTCTTTTCACAAAAACTGTATGCCTCCTACATTTCTTTGGTAAAACTGAAATCTAAAATGACACTTACTGCTGTTGGGCATCCCGTGGGAAACCCTTTGAGAAACTGATTCACTCTGTAAAGGATTAGCGTCTAAAAAATAAAAAAACAAAGGCATAAGCTCTTTAAAATAACGAGCTCCGCTTCCAAGGCTTGCAGCGGTTCAAAAAATAAAAATGCATGCTCTTTAAACAAGCAATCCACACACACACACACAGTTCATGCGCTTAATCCCTGCACCTTTTCATCCACGATTCATTCCGATAGATGCATGTCCATATAAAAAAGCTGTTTTACCGTAGCTAGACAGACTCTCGCCCTAAATAACTTATTTGTAAATAACCTAAGCACTTTAACAAAGCGCACGCGCATTCCCTACAACAAGATGTTTAAAAAGGGCAGCCTGGTTTTTAAGATATAAGCTCATAAATACAGGAACATTTTAAACCTTTTCATTTACACTTGATGCGTTATTAAAATAATTACATTTAGCGAGATGAATGAAAACGCTTATTCCTGAGTGCACCCCCAAACTCGTGTACACGTACGCCTGCTCCCAAGCGAGTACACGCACGAGCGTTCACAAGCTCACGCAAACACATACGCACATTGTAGACATAGATCTTTTTTTTTTTATTATTTAAGAATTACGAGAAAACACACACCATCACAGCTGAAATTAGCAGACATCTTGTCGTTCTCAGGGCGAGCGGAGAAAAGGGTTGTGTTCCCGACGCCGCTCAATTTATAGAGAAAAGAGCGGTATTTTGGAAGTGATTTTTGATAGCAGATGCATGACAATCGTTTTTAACTGGACATCCGTGTATTGGCCATTGTCCGGTTCATATCTGTGCCTTCGGTCGGACACTGAAAAGTCCAATATTTTTTTAAGTCAACCTTTGTAACCCGTCGATTTCATTTAGTATATGTATGTCACAAGGTGAGGCCATTTTTCAAACTGACCCCCGAATGATCTGACATGGGTTTAAAGATCATGATCTGGCCTGAGCCTGGACCCAACAGGCGCCTGTGAGCTGTAAATCGCTCCCAAAAGTTTTACCAAAGAGTGTTTTAAAACGCATTTCTCTATCCCCAGAGGTCCGATCTAACTTGGATGGAATAGGGCTTTTTTAAAGATAAACAAAATATACAGCCAAGGCTTGATTTTGTTTTTTTTTGTTTTTTTTTTTATAAATACGTCTCAAATGTTCTTTAAAAGGCCCCTGTTGCATATTATTTAACAGTGTGTGTGATTTTTACAGGGCTTATATCGAACTAGCTATCATTAAAGCCTTTTACCTCTCGTGGAGGTTTATGCCCAGCTGCTGATAACCATGCTTGCTCAGAACACAGCAGGGGGTAGGAGGCTGTCAGTTTCCCGGCCTGTGACCGACATTGGCTGTATCTAGTGGCGCTCCGGGCTCATACACCTTCCAGCTATTGACACGTGCCTGCTCGCGGGGGAGCGCAGGGGAGAGGGGAGAAGGGTCTGCCTGCTCCGAGAGTCTGTGTAGAAAGAGAGATCCGGTCAGCTTGTATTTTGAACTACACGCACTTGCCTGCGTGTTCGCTTAGAGCTTCAGACCTGGACAGGCACACTCAGACTGCCTGCTCCGCTCTCATGTGTCAACTGTGGGGCTGCTAACAGCAGGATATCTCGTCAGCGCAGAGACTGTCTGGGGTCTTTCTCTGCTTGACTTAGATAAAATAATAATAAATACGGTTTACAAGTGATAAAGCAAAGTTTAGATAGATATTTAAAGTAATAGATATTTTAAATAATAGATACAGGGGTTCTTACCCAAAACAGTAGAGGCAGGAACGGCTATAAGGTAGATCGCTCCGGCTGGAACATGTTCTGGGCCTGTCCTCGGAAGAAGTGGGTAAGGAAGTGGAAGGGGCCAGTCATCATGGGCGGCCTGACCAGGGCTGGAGGCAGGGTCTGATAGAAACTTGCCCAACCATGTTAAGGGCCCCTGACATTCCTGGACTTGTCCTCGGGAGAGGGGGGCCGGGGTGAAGGAGGGGGCAGACATCCATCAAGTCTGCACTTGACAGTTTCCTGGGGCGGGTTCAAGGAAGGGTCAGACATCCATCAAAAAAGGGTGGGGCTTAAGGTCATAAATCATTTTGACAGAAGGTGCCTGGCTTATACTACTCACATGTCATCGAGAGTAGTAAAGGAGCATCACTTTTATACATCACAAATTTTTGAAAGGTGTATGTCCTGCCCCCTGGCATCTCCGGTACCCCACCGTATGCCACCTGGGTTAATTTGGGGTGTTTCCCCGTGCTCTGATCTATCTGGTGCGCGGTTTGACCAGCATCAGACCTTTTGTCAGTCGTGCGTAAGGAAAATGGTCGGCCGATCTTAGCCTTGATCCTAAAAACTGGGGTCTGTTCATCTTTGTGATCCGAGCCGGTCCTTCAGGCCCCTGTAAGGTGTCGAAAGGTAAGTCAGCAATTTGGGAGGAGCAGGCATCCTGCTGGTGTGTGGACAGAGTGCAGAGAGCTTTAGTGACAGACCAGAGAGAGGATGGAAAAGAAAACTTTAGAGAGACTATTACACACCCAAGGAGCCTGGCAGTGCATCCCAAACAGCCATGTTAAACCATGCCCTTTATAAAGCAGGGCATATCGTAGATACCAAAGTGATTTAAAACAAGTTTTATTGAATGAAACAAAAAGATACCAAAAAAGTGCTTTAAACAATTTTTATTGAAACAAAATTCCAAACATAGCAAAATAACATGTTGTCTTCACTTTCCGGGTTACACACTGTTACACCTTAATTGCTTAAAAGTATGAATAAAAGCAAGTTAAACAGTTGTAAAATAGTCACACAAGCTTGTTTGTATACAGATTAGCGATTCAATTGAAAAGAAGCGAAAATACAAGAATTGTATACACTGTTGAAAACGCAAATCAAATTGCAAACCAGGTCCCAACCCATCAGTGAGCCGGTAATACATCTAAATAAAATGTTTAAGTCAACACATGTTTAATATATTTGTATTTCACTAAATTCTGAGCCTATTTTCTCTGTTTGGAACAGAGCTGACCACATAAAGCTGGTCTTCACAGGCTGGATTAGTTGTGCGTAAGCATCAATGGGTATCTCACCCTTCTCAAACTCTGCTATAATATCATCCACATCATTCTTGATAGCTTTATGAAAACAAGGCAAGTTATACATTTTTAGCAAAGCACACACACAGGACACAAGTCTATCCTTTTCTAGCCCTTTCAAGCATAAATAAGCTCTGTTTATATGCAATAAATGGTTTAGTGAACCAAATATTACAAATGTGTCCATCTGGTATGCATTTGTTCTCTTGACATTCATCACATTTTTCCCCTAAATGTTCAATGGAGCTAAAAACATAAGTCCAGACCACTGAGTGACCGATTATGGTCATAATGAATCTTTTTTTCTAGCAGATATAATATAAGGAGAAAACGTTCTATAGGTTGTATTACGTGTCACGATGGGTTGGGACCTGGTTTTCCTTGTTCTAGCTGCCAAGTCGGAGTTCCTCTGACAACAAAACAAAACACAACAGTTAGTCAACAGAAAATATAACACAAACAGGTCTTGTTTAGCATGGATAAGGCCTTTTGATTAGATTTCTGTAAATCGATGTTGGCTTTAAAAAATAACTGCAATGGTGATTAGAGACAAGTTGAAAAGCTGCTGCCCGAATCTTGGGTTTTGTTGCATGTTGCATCTTTTGTATGAGCTGAAAAGTGTTTACTACGGCAACAAACTGTTTCAGACAGTTAATATGAATTTTATTCGGTTTCACAATTCTTAATCCACACAAGGGTTTAACTATATAAAACACCATGTGCATTAATCTTTTAATACTGATCTGTTGACAGATGCTGGAAACACAAGGGTGCATTTCCTCAATCAGATTCTAGTAAAAGACAAGTGTGACCATCCTAAGATTTGTCACCCAAATGACATGCTAAACAAGACCCCATTAATACATCTCTTACACAGGTGCTAACCACGGAAGCTACAACAGCGTTCACACAATGCTTCATTAAAATCAATCCGGCTCTGTGACTGCGATGGCTGACGAGTGTTTGGGAAATTACACACCGGTCTTGAGACTTCAGACTTGAAGTTGAACAATCTTTTACAACGTGTTTAAAGACCTCACCGGCCATCTTAAAGTCACTCTAATATAGGGAAAAAGAAAAGTTATATTCCCACACGAAAAACATAACAGAATTCTGGACAATATATCAGAAGCCATCTGGATAGCTTTCTCAACACAATTGTCCTCAGTGTTGGAACAGATATAGGCTATGTGGCTTAAAAGACACAAAAATGTATCACGTGTCATTACAGGAACGGTATTCCCTATTCATCTATAGATACATCTAGTCACACGTGAAATAGCCAGTATGCTTTTTACATCGGCCCTTCTATCCGAAAAAAGGAAACACTCCACTAAGCCAGGCATTCTTTCAGTAAGCCTTTCAATGTCACACATTAATTCTTTAACATCAGGGTTTAAATCATCTTTCTTTTTAGCGATAAGGCCTTTCAATGTTTCAGAAATTGTCTTTTGCATAATACTTGGGCTCTGCACATGCAATCTGTCAAGTTAAAATAAAATAAAATAAGAACCTATTTTTGTACCGCCCTGTAGATAGGGATAACAGAAAATTTCTTAAACCCAGACTCCAGATTCACCATGTCCAAGGTCTTGTCGTCTAGGACAGGTGCATCAGTCTTTTTCTCGTCAGATGTCGTCTGGCCTCCAGCAGATGCTTCAGTCTTTCATGGACTGCCGAGTTTCTCTTTTGGGCAGCTCCTTTAAAAAGAAAGCAATACATTCAAATTACCAGTTTAGATTTCTCTGGTTCACCTTCTATAGGCTGGTATTCTTCTACAATGATGAACTTGGCCTCTGCTTTAACGGTCGCTTTTGTTGCTTCAGAATCCAGGTCTTGCTTCTTTCTAGTAATATAAAGAAAACAATGGTGTGTCTCAGCGATGAACCAGCAAGCTCCGATGCCGCGACGGACCATCGAACGCTCGACTGGCCCCAGCGACACGGGTAAATGGCCTGCAGCAAGCGGCGATGCCGCGACGGACCATCAAACACTCAACTGGCCCCAGCGACACTGGGACACTGGTAAGCGGTCGGTTAAAACCATACAAAGTGGCAGTCTCAGCCAGCCAGCAATTGCTCGGTCAGAAGAATTGTTAGCTGTAAACAAGTGTTAGTGTCTTCTTTCTGACCTTAGGTTGGCATTGTCCACCACTATTAAGTATCAGTCATAACGGGATGAACGCCTGCGCTCATCACAACATACCCAATTCTTGTTATTGAGGAGGCCCAGAGGCTTTTGGTGCAAAAACCGTTCTTTAAATATGCTTTTGGGCGATGCTTTTTACAACGCTCGGCCAATCAAAGCATTTAAAGATAAGATTTTTTAAGATAACCCGCCAGTATATTTTTAACCAATCAACAAACACAAGCCTCCTGTTAAGCTAGCCAATGGCATTACACCAGGCTGGTTCGGGCATGCGCTGGCTGCATCGAGCACTTCCCATGTTCATGCCAGCCAATCAGGACACAGACCTGTTGGCGGGAGTGTGAAATGTCTATGGATTGAAGGCAACATGGCGCTGTTGTCAAAGTATGAACGACTCTGTCTATGGAAAATGTATTAGCATATGGATTAAACAGCAACAGGCAAAAATATTGTAACACATACAATGATGCTTCGGGTATTCGGGCGGTCATTTTTCTAAGCCAGGAGATTTCATGGCGCATCCGAGCAGAAGTGCAAAAGTAAGACATGTACTTTTAAATTGTGTATATTATTATGATTGTGCTTCACGTTGTGATATGCTATTATAGAGCCATAATTTAAAGGTAAAATGGAATGCTCTTTGTTATTCTTAATACACGCCATTTAATTTATGATGGGTCTAGAAGTTGGTAAGATAGGCCAGGGCAGACGGTCTTGTACAATAAATAAAAAATCCGGTAACACATTAATATTTACATATAAGTCATGATGGTGTGTACACATTTAAGTAGACTTTTTATCCCATGGTATGATGAATTTGTGCCTTAAAATAAGTATAAGAAAAAAGAACCGGCGCATTTAGTACGTATGAAGGCCGGTGACGCTGCACACATAGAGCTGTCATTTTCTAAGCCAGGAGTTCAGGGTTCGCATCCGAGCCGAAGAGCAAAAGTAAGACATGTACTTTTAAAGCGTGTATATTATTATGATATGATATGTCATAAATGAAGTGGTAAAATGGAATTCTAGGTTTCTTTACAAAATTAACATCTGTTGCTGATTGTTGAGATAAGACGTGTGTACTTGACCCCGGGGTGGGGGGCTTGTTGGAACATTCTAGAGGCCCCCATAGAGTAAAATTTGATTAAAAAAAATTCATTGGAATATATGTTTCACCGGCTGTCTATAAGTGATAACGTTGGAACATTCTAGAGGTACCCTGATATATGACATAAAATGATAAAATTCCATGGAATATTTTTATTTACGTTTTCACAGTGTGTTTATAAACGATAATGTTTGATTAATGTTAGATGGTTATCAGCCTAATATATAGCTGACTTGAGCCGAATTACACATTAAAATATTTTAATGCATTCTGCTTTCCTGGAGCATTATGGCTCGCTTCTTAGATTCGGTTGAATTTGATGCTCAGCTTTCCGATTGACATAGAATTAGTACCGAATCGTCCGGTAAGATTTGTGTAATTATATTAGTGAAAACCATTGGTTTACACCTTAAACGTTACAATATTTGTATGTACAATGTTAATTTTAAAAATACATCCACCACCTTATTATTTTATTTTAACAATATTTCAGCACGTGAGAAATTGCTTGAATCTCGATTAACGACAGCCTCACCGAGAAAAAACACCACAAAACCACCAAGACGAGTTGCAACCACCTTATTAGGAAGTGTGACGGCACCTCGGCAACCTACAGGTATGAAAATAAGAAAAAATAATTTTGTTGTTAATATCAAAATCAGGGTGTGAATGTATTTTGGCGTTCACATCACAGACAATAAGGACACCTGTGATCTTCAGGGGTCAGCCTGTATGTGTTTGCTTTATTAATTTATTTTTTTTCTTTGAATTTTTGGTCGTAATCTTCTTTATTTATTTATGACGTTATGATCTGCTTCTTATATTCTGTAAGTGCCTTGTGCATGGAATAGGCTCTATATAAATAGAATGTATTATTATTATTATTATTATAGCGCTCAATGTACCCTAGCGTTAGGCAAGAGCAACACATGGATAGGGGACCCGGTTTGCATAACCCAGAGTGCAAGCCATTGATAAGAACTTTGCTGACCAACGCCCTGACGTGGCCTGCTAACCTTGCTTAGCCCTGCGTGCACCCGACTGATAAGAACTTTACCGCCCAAAGGCCTCAGAAAATGAGCAAAACTGTATAGATGAAAAGATTGGGCGTGTGTCGCTATTTCGCGGGGCCCTTTTGGGTCGGCGAGCGTAATGAATTGCTGTACGTATTGTGAGTGCTGAAGTCGAAATAAAACCAATTTTTAATAAAAAACAATTTCTTTTGTTCTTTATTCTTGGTGAGTAAAAAAACTGAGACTGCCCTGTTGGAGAATGCGGGCAGACTGCAAAAGAAAAAAGTGTTTCCCCTTTTATCACCTAGCTTGTTCATTTAGCTAAAGAGAGAACAGAAAAAAAACATAACAGTTCATTTTGAGGTCATCCATAGATTAGGGGACATCTTAAATTTATGACATAGGAGTACAGAAAAACAACAGCAGTACCAGGCTCCTACATTATCTAAAGAATGTGCCCGTCTCCGTACAACCCATTTTAAGCAGTTTTCTTAAAGTTCATTGCATTAGTTATAAAGAGATTACATTCTTTTAATTTTTTATATCCATTAGATTATATTTGTTTGATTAGATTAATAATTCTTTATTAATTCATAAGTGACTTGTTTTCTTATAATAAACAATAATAAAGAAAGATCACATTGAATTATAACATCACAGGGTGTTCTGTTAATATCAAAAAGTTAGCACTTTCACATAGAAAAATTAAATCAGTCTCATATTCTGTGTATAAACATAATTCATTTCCTACCTAAATGCAGATAAAATATAGAATTATAAAATCATATAGTTCTCTGCAGCATGATTAATACAAAATTCAGTCATTGGTATTTTGTGAGTTAAATACTTATAATCATCTGTGGCGGGCTGGCTCTCTGCCCGGTGTCTGCTTCCTGCCAGTAGTTATACAGATAGCTATTATCAAACGACTGATTTATGACCTTTAAGCCCCGCCCCTCTTTGATTGATGACTTTAATCCCCGCCCCCAATATGAACATATGAAAATATAAAAATATGAAAAAATAAAAAATATGAAAATAGGATTTATGAAAATATGAAAATATAAAAATATAAAACATGAAAATTTATGAAACTATAAAAATATGGATTACGTTAATATGATTTATAAGCTATAAGATATTGACTCATCGCTCTAAGTTATAAACTAATAGTAAGAAAATAAAATTTTCTAAAATCGATATAAGATATTGACACCCTGCTCTAAGTTATAAACTAATAGTAAGAAAATAAAATTTTCTAAAATCGATATAAGATATTGACTCCCTGCTCTAAGTTATAAACTAATAATAAGAAAATATACAATTTTCTAAAAACGCTATAAGATATTGACTCCCTGCTCTAAGTTCACGACACGCGTCTTTATTTTATAAGCACTTCTCTTTCCTGCATAGCCATAGCTAAAACGATATTCACTCCCCACGCTCTAAGTTATAATCTCAAGACACACGCTTCATTTTATAAACACTAAATTCAAAATAAACACTTATCTTTCCAGCACTTTCTAAAACGTAGCTACATATTAAGAAATATACACGGATCTTGCTTGCATGCCCGCGCACGGACGTGACTTTCTAAAAATGAAATATACACTTAGCCTAATCGTAAGACTCTTTCTAAAAACCACGGGACCTTTAGTGTGAATTTTTCAGCAGTTGAGACCCCAGGAAGCCCCCCACCACCAAGAAAATGGTGGGAAAAAGATACTGTATTGTTAAAAGGAAGCACCCCGCCAGGCGGCACTTTGCTGGGACATTTGTCTTTAACATAGTGGCACCAATTGTAAAAGGAAGCCCTTGCTGGCAAATGGTTGGAAAAAAGATACTGTATTGTTAAAAGGAAGCACCCTGCCATGCGGCACTTTGCTGGGACATGTGTCACCAATTGTAAAAGGCAGCCCCCCTGCCAAGCATCAGACGGCGGTCAATTTTAATCCGTGGGAAAAGAACCCCGCCAAACAGCAAATGGTGGTCAATTTAAATACGTTGGGAAAAGACCCCGCCAAACAGCAAATGGTCCTTAATGCTAAATTCCTTTAGTGTTTAATGAAATCGAAAAAAATCATACGATTATTAAAAAAGCCCCCGCTATTCAGAGGGTTGAAAGCTCATTAAACACTAAGCTTCTTTCCCTGTGTTCCATTTTAAATGTCAGACGTTTTCACATTTCTAGGGTTTAAGAACAAAGTTATTAAATGAAATATTTTCCACTAACGTCTCTCTCTCTTATATTCACAATTCTAGGGTTTAAGAACAAAGTTATTAAAAGAAATATTTTCCACTAACATCTCTCTCTTATATTCACAATTCTAGGGTTTAAGAACAAAGTTATTAAATGAAATATTTTCCACTAACGTCTCTCTCTTATATTCACAATTCTAGGGTTTAAGAACAAAGTTATTAAATGAAATATTTTCCACTAACGTCTCTCTCTTATATTCACAATTCTAGGGTTTAAGAACAAAGTTATTAAATGAAATATTTTCCACTAACGTCTCTCTCTTATATTCACAATGATCTGTCGGTAAAACATAAAGGTTAATCTTATTCCTATTTGCTTAGATGTGAACCTTATAGTTGTCTGTAATAAATTTATTTCGAGTACTGGATTTAGTCTATCAACTTTAAAATACACGTGGCGTTTAGCACAACGATCTCTCGGTAAAACATAGATGTGACCCTTATTGCGGCGAGAGTTTGAATGAAGCTTATTCCCGCTACCAGGGTCTCCCCCCGCCCCTTAGAGGCGGAACATCAACAACTCTGAACCTATGAGCTCTCCCCAAACACCCGAAGTGTTTCGCTCCGCCCTCCCAAGGCGGTACAGCGACCTATGCCTGCATAAAGTCTCCCGCTTTGTGTCTATTAAACACAATAACTTCCAGCAATCCAAGTTTGCGAGCTTTGTTAAAAGGTAGGCGTTTTTCGCTTTTTTCTTCCGCAATGGCTGGTATGGCAAAAAATACTTTTGTGATTGATGGTAAGTGTTGATTATCGAAATATATGTTGTTAACGACCGTCTCTTCAAAACTCTTGAAATTATATTATTTTATAAATCCGCTTTCAAATCAGATAGTTCCAGCGACGAAGAGCAATCACCAAGCTGCCTCTCACCCGGAGGTAGTTTTTCTGCTTTTTAAATTAAAAAACTGTACCTAGTCGTAACGCACAGAGTTTATAAATGTGGTATTTTTTTCTTATTTCAGAAGGCTGTAGTTTCTGGCCGGTTGGTTGTTCAAAAAGTGAGTCAGATCTTCTTTCGGCCGTACTTTTAAATCGAAATGTAGCTTATAAGACCGCCGATTTAATAGTTTTAATGTCTTTAAGTATTTACAAACTTATTACTTTTTAAGGGTAGTCATATAGACTACCCTTTTAATGTTTTTAGCAGTTATACAGACTACCTCTTTTATAAATCGAAATGCTGATTGTAAGACCGCACCGGTTTAATGTCTTTAAGTATGTACGTTTCATGCTAATTATTTTAATGAAAATGCACAAACTTATAAGAACGTTCTGGCTGATTACTTTTTAATGTAATTGTCTTTAAGTACGTACAAACTTAGTCTTTTATATTCTAGAATCGGAGGCTGAACTGTTTGATTCTTTAAATCTAACTAGTTCGCAATTGGAGGATTTAATAGCTTCCACAGATTGTCTTTTTGAGAATAAAAATCCTGACTCGGAAACCCGTAAGTACCACTTTCATTTGACGGATCATGTATGGGTGTGTTTTGAAGAAAATAAGGCGTTGGAGTTAAATATATACTTTTTAGCAGAATACTCAACGCCCCCAAAGAGTGGTAATTCTTCCGAAGTTTCCAGTCAGCCTATAGAATCGGCGCAAAGGCCCTCGGACAGTCTACTATTGAACATCTTATTCACGCAGCCCGGTAAGTTGAACTATTTGTGCGAGTGCATGGCCAATGTTTATTTTTAAAGAAAACTTAGTCCTGCTTGTTTTTTTTTTGTTTTTTTTCAGAACCCGCCTCTCCAGGCTTACTTACTCAGATACTCGAGGGCTCACCGTCGTTTGCATCACAACCCGGACTTCTCACCCAAATAATCGGTGAACCTGAAAGATTTGATCCCGCTGCTAAGGCTGCTGAGTTGAAGTCTGAAATCGAACGAGTGCTGTTGATTTTTCAAAGTGCATTACCGGACCTTTTACCACTGTCTCCAGATATACGTGAAAAGGTTATTTTATTGTATGCAATTTTAGAAATAATTCCCCAAATGTCTGACAAAAGGCGTGCCTGTGAGGACTTGGACGCTGGGAGCGGTTCTCAAAATGCTGGATTATTGCATGACATGGTGAATGAAGTTAGTTATTCTATTCGGCCCCCAAAAATGCCTACTCCACCACCCCGATATTTTAATGAATTGGAATATATTAATTGGCAAAATCAAAACATGTTCCAAATGAATAATATAATAGCGACCATGAGAGTTCCTTCACCTGTCACCACTCCCATCGACTTTGACCAGCTTGACAGCCTTTTAGAAGCCCTACGTCCAGTAGCCACCCCCGATGAAATGCAAACATTAAATAACTTGCTAGAAAGGGTTCAGCGGTCTTTGAATGAAAATGTGAATGCTCAAACGGGTCATGGTTTAACAAACACTTTGGGTTCTGTAAATGCTGCCCCACCTGTTTCAGCACCAGCTGCTAACCCCTCTGCTCAAGTCTTGCCCCCTGCATCCTCTGTCTCTTTTATTTCAGCTATCCCTTCTGCCCCCTCTGCTACAGTCTTGTCCTCTGTTGCCAAGCCTTTTGCCTCAGTCTTGCCCCCTGTGTCTACCCCCTCGGCACCCTCTGTCTCTTTTATTTCAGCTATCCCTTCTGCTACAGTCTTGCACCCTGTTTCTAGCCCTTCTGTACCCTCTGCTACAGTCTTGCACCCTGTTGCCAAGCCTTTGGCCTCTGCATCCTCTGTCTCTTTTATTTCAGCCACCCCTTCGGCCCCCTCTGTCTCTTTTACTTCAGCTACCCCTTCTGCATCCTCTGCTCCAGTCTTGCACCCTGTTTCTAGCCCTTCTGTACCCTCTGCTACAGTCTTGCACCCTGTTGCCAAGCCTTTGGCCTCTGCATCCTCTGTCTCTTTTATTTCAGCCACCCCTTAGGCCCCCTCTGTCTCTTTTACTTCAGCTATCCCTTCTGCATCCTCTGCTCCAGTCTTGTCCTCTGTTTCCTCAGCCCCTATTGCCCCGCCATTTGTGGTTACCCCTTCAGTCGCGCCAGTTATGTCCGGTGGTTCTGTGGTATCTAAACCTTCACCCTCGTCTACTTTAGGCATGGCCGGGCCCTCTGTTGTCTCTAGTAACGACGGTCAGGGTGGTTTTCAGCAGATCGATAGACCTGCCTTTAATCACACTGAAATAAGACACCCCTTAAATTTCGCCAATGCCTATGAACTAGAGTCTTATGAGGAGGTGTTTAACAGTATTCATGAGACGCTGCAAAGAATTCTGGATAGTTTTTCAGGTACTTTAAATCCGCAAGATGTTGTACAGCTAGAATTGCGTGCTGATTCATTACCTATCAGCGTTTTTATACAGATGAATGGCTCTGATATTAATGTAGACGATTTTCTTCATCAGATAGAGAATCTTCTTCAGAGTCATGCGAGTGTGCTAGCGGATGAGTCTCTGATGCTAGTCACCCAGATTGTTCGGGCACCTAGCGGGGGCGCTCGTGGCTCTCGTAAGGTCTCATCTCTACTCAATCATGAAATAGTTAGAAAGAAAATGAGGCATTTAATTATTTCTTATAATTACGGGAATCAGCTCTGTTTTGCCTTTTGTCTGCTTAGCCTAATGGAGGACCGGTACATGCAAAACCCACAGTTATGCATGCGTGAAGCGTATAACCTTCAGAGCAGGGCTGGATTATCTGAGGATGAAAAAGTGTCCTTTGCGGACGTTCATAAATTTGAAAACTTGCTTGGTATTAAAATTGTTGTCTGGTATAGGTGTCTAAGAAATGAGAAATTTTTAAAATTTGAAAGCTCCCGAGGTAGAAACCCCAAAACCTATTTTATGTTTTTACACGATAACCATTACTACGGTATTTTGAATTTAAAGGGTTTTCTGGGTGTGAAATACTTGTGCGACTACTGTTACATAAGCTACCACTCCATCCTTAGTCATCGTTGTGAAGGTCACTGCAACGTCTGTTTCTCCACAGATTGTCGTCCGATCCCTGAAGAACTTGTCAAGTGTGGTGATTGCAACCGTTACTGCCGGTCCCAATTTTGTTTTATTCAGCATACGATTCCTAAATTTAACGATAAGACCAACGATATGGAAGTGGCCTGTGACACGGCAAAAATGTGTCCCCTGTGTTACAAAACTTACACAGTGAATGCCGCCTCAAAACCCCATAAATGTCGGCCCAAGGAATGCAGGGTTTGTAAAGCAAAAATTGAAAATGATGCAGAAAACCATCAGTGCTTTATAGAAACTTTGAAGTCTGAGGATCGTTGTGAGAAATATGTATTTTATGATTTTGAAAGTAGACAAGAAACGGGTGTGCACATTCCTAATTACATATACTGTAAGTTCTTGCGGGGTAAATCCTGGTTCTGGGCGGGTGAAGATTGTGTACAGCAGTTCTTTGCCAGATACCGTCGCCCCAAGTATCAAGGCTATACCTTCATAGCTCACAATTCAAAAGGTTACGATGGGTACTTTTTAATGAAGTATTTGCTTGAAAATGGTGTGAACCCTAGTGTTACTACTCAAGGAAATAAGCTGATGTGTTTCACAGATGATGGTTATCAATTACGTTTTATAGATTCTTTGAATTTTTTAACAATGAAATTGAGTGCCATGCCTAAAGCCATGGGGTTTGAAGCCGCAAAAGGTTATTTCCCCCACTTCTTCAATACGGCTGAAAATCAGAATTATATCGGCCCCTACCCTGAACCTGAATGCTACGGTGTTCAGAGCATGATGACCAAAGAAAAAGAAGAATTTTTTACCTGGTACGACAGTGTCAAGCATGGTGTTTTTAATTTTAAAGAGGAGATGGCTTTTTATTGTAAAAATGATGTCGAAATTCTTAGAACAGCGTGCATTAAATTCAGAGACGAGGTCATCAAAATTGGCAATATTGACCCGTTTCAATGCATGACCCTGGCATCTCTATGTATGGCCATGTACAGGCAAAACTGTATGCCTCCAAAGTCTGTCGGCATCATTCCTTCTGACCATTACAGTAGTAGTCAGAAAAACTATTCGAACGCATCTATTCAATGGTTATTGTATCTCTGTGAAACAGAAAAATTGAACATCCGACACGCTCTAAACCTTGGGGAAGTAAAGAAGGGTTCCTTTTATCTTGACGGCTACGCCGTAGTTAAAGGTATTCCAACTGCCTTTGAATTTGCCGGTTGTTTTTATCACGGCTGTCTGGAATGTTATGATTTTAACAGTACCCATCCTTTAACCGGTATGACTTGTGCAGTTATGTACCAAAAGTTTATGAGAAAATTGGAAATACTTAGGTCTAAATTTAATTTAGATGTGCATGTGCTCTGGGAGCATGATTGGGAGACGATGAAAAAACAAGACCTCAGGCTACAAACTTTCTTAAAACACTGTGATTTCCCTCAGCGTATACAACCGAGGGACTCGTTGTTCGGCAGCCGTACCAACGCCATAAAATTGTATCACAAGGCAGTGGGGCCCGAACAGATTCACTATTATGATTTCACCAGCTTGTACCCGTTTGTGAATAAAACAAAAATGTACCCGGTCGGTCACCCCACTATTATTTTTCAGCAGTTTGGCGATCTCAGGCAGTATTTTGGATTAATTAAAGCCACCGTCTAGCCTCCACGCGGTCTCAATTTTCCAGTCCTGCCTCTCAGGTTTTGTGGGAAATTAATGTTCACCCTCTGTCGCACCTGCGCGGAGACAGAAGCTCAGACTGTGGACTGTCGTCACACAGAGGATGAGAGAGCTTTAACCGGTACTTGGTGCAGTGTGGAAATAGCAAAGGCCGTTGACAAAGGGTATAAAGTTTCAAAAGTATACGAGATTTGGCATTACCCCGAACATACTTCTGAGTTATTCTCAGACTATATCAAACTTCATCTAAAAGGCAAGCAGGAGGCCTCGGGCTACCCTGCTTGGTGTACGGATGAGGCTTCCCGAGACCGTTATATTTTAGATTATTATCACAAGGAAGGTGTGCAATTGGACTGCGATAACATCGCCGTAAATCCGGCTAAGAGACAAATTTCAAAGTTGTTTTTAAATTCTCTTTGGGGTAAATTTGGGCAAAAACCTCTCCATCTCACTACTAGCTTAGTCAAGGACGGTGAGGAATTCTTGCAATATATTTTCTCCAAACAGTATAATGTTTCTTATTTTGAATTTATCGGCGATGAGATTGCTCAAATACAGTGGAAGTACACCGATGAAAAGTATACCCTACCTGGTAGCGTTAATGTTGTCATTGCTGCTTTCACCACGGCCTATGCCCGGTTAGAGTTGTACGATTTACTGGACAGTCTGGGAGAAAGGGTATTGTACCACGACACCGACTCGGTCATTTTTACTTCTCAGCCTGGTCAGTACAATCCTCCTCTGGGTGACTATTTAGGAGAGCTCACCAGTGAGTTAAATCCTGGTGATTATATTACTGAATTTGCTTCAGGCGGTCCAAAGACGTACGGTTATAAAACGGCACAAGGCAAAACATGTATGAAGGTAAAAGGTATAACCATCAATCACGAAACCGGTAAAATTATAAACCTCGAGTCACTAACCAATCTAGTTCAGAATTTTGTGACGTCTCATGAAGCCCCTCCTCAAGAGTTACTGGTTCACGGTAAGCGGATCCATCGAAATAAAAAACGTTTCACTTTAGAAAACAGACCACTCAGGAAGAAATTCAGAGTGGTGTATAACAAGAGGGTTCTCCTAAAAGATTACAACACAAGACCTTATGGCTACTAAAAGAGATTTTGACGCACGCCTTCAACACCCCTTCGCTAAAATTATCTCGGGGCCCTCTTGTTCAGGTAAATCCTATTATGTGAAAAAATTATTGGAACATTCGAACCACGTCGTGTCTCATCCTTTTCAAAATATAATTTAGTTTTATAGTTGCTGGCAGAAAATGTACAACGAGCTATCGGCTAAATTTCAGCAATTAAAATTTATTGAGGGACTCCCAAAGTCTTTATGCGATGACGAACTTCTCCCTCCTGAGAAAATAAATTTGGTCATTATAGATGATCTGATGGAATCGGCTAGCGAAAGCCAGGAAATAGAAAAGGCTTTCACAAAATATACTCATCATCGGAATCTGTCTATCATTTACTTGGTTCAAAATTTATTCTTTCAAGGAAAGAAAAGCCGAACGATTAATCTTAACGCCAATTATATTACTCTTTTTAAAAACCCCAGGGACAAATTGCAGATTACTACCTTGGCCCGCCAAATGTATCCGAGGCGTGTTAAGTTCTTTTTGGAAGCTTTCGAAGATGCTACAAAACTACCGTACGGCTATCTCTTAGTGGATTTAAAGGCACAGACCCTAGACGAACTGCGTTTAAGAACAGGTCTGTTTCCGCCAGATTGGCCGGTCGTGTACACCGTGAAAAGATAAAAGAAGCTGTTCTGAGTCCCCGTTACATATTCTGTCAGCATGTCGGCCAGAATAAGCAGAAACCTACAGCCTCTCAAGGCCTTACTCCGTTGCTCTTGTCGCCGCCGTAAAATTCTTATAAACGCCTCTTCTGACGATTTAATTAATGCTTTGTCCGAAATAGCCTGTAATACTTTAAAAGGTAATATACCTCTTTCGCCCAAACAGTTTAAGCTAATCAAGAAGCATAAAACATCTGTCAGAAAAATAAGTGACAGAAAACTAACCTTAAAAAAGAAGAAAGCTATTCTGAACCAGAAAGGAGGCTTTTTGGGTCGCCGTGCCATTCATATCCAGTTTATTAGCTTCTAGAGCATAAACATGGAATACGCTCAAAAAATGTATTTGGTCCCACAGCAACAGATGTCTCTTTTTCAGCAAAAGAGCGCTAACCCGAACGATCTCTTGAGTGCCACAGAAACTGAACTGGACAAAGAAATGAGAAACATCCTGCAACGCTGTGATATAGGGGCTGACGAGAAGGTGAAGCTTTACACTTCTATCTTGCAGAGATATCTGACGCTAGTTAAAAAGGCCGATAAAGAAACTAGCAGTCTGGCGCTCGTATTACCAAAAGAAGAAAATGGCGAGGGGGGCCCTGGATCAGTCATGGTGTCTGAGGACAAGGTTTGGCAAGAGGTTTTGAGAAGCGCGCCTGTAAAAGCAAAGAAAAATGTTGAATTTGTTTTACATAAAATGTCCGTCAATCCCCATCACGCGTTTTGGAATAATCGTGGAGAGCTATTGTTAGAGGGTAAACCTTTGGTCGGATCCAACATGGTGGATTTGGTCCGTAATCTGACCGCTTCTCATACAATACCTGAACATAGGAGACCGCGGGGGTGGAAGGAATTTGTAAACGCCATGGCCGATTTGAACATTCCATTTTCTGTCGTACCTAATGATGAAACGAGAGAACTCCTTGAAAGTTTTAAGCCACCCGCAGCCCCCCACCCTGCTCATCATACAGAAGTTACCCCCTACCGACTGAAACCGAGAAAAAAAAGACTGGAATGGATCGCTTATTAATTTGTAAAATGATTTGTTTATTAAATACAATTTTATCTCATTACAGAGTGTCGTCATCCTTTAACCGTCTATTGAAATATTTACAGGTCTCTGATCTTTGCACGCAAGGGTACTGATAAAAACAGAGTCCCGGCGAAGGAAGCCAGGAACGAACAAATTTAGAGACCATAGAGTCATTACTGTTCACGTCCTCCGAATACTTTTTTATTACAGAGGTGTACGGGAGACCTTTTCCTCTCTGATGCAGATAGAAGAGGCAGTGTTGACCGCATTTGTCCGAGAACCAACTTTGAAGCTGTCGGTTATTGTAAATGATTTGTTTACAGTTTTTGCTTAAGAAACGGTAAATGTCATTCGGGAAGTAGATAAAGTCCGGAGGATTTCCATAGGAATCAAAAAACTCCCCATTTCCGTCTTCTGTGAGGTAAATCCCCAGTCAGTGTTCTCCGGGTTGGGTTTGACGGTGAGTATTCACTACAAACATGGCCGGTAAGACGTTATTTTTTTCCGGTAGTTGATCACACGCCAGCACACCGCGGAAATATCTTTTGGTGTAGGGGTCTTGGGACAGTAGTTGTGTTAATTGTTTTGTATTCATGGTGCTTATTAGTAGTCATACAGAACATTACGTCTCTGGTTGATTTCGATGATGTTGTCAAAGACCGCATATACTATTAGATTGACGGTCCTAGGGAGAGGGAGGCGGAAGCGTAATTCAAATCTCATGTTTCCAGTTTTAACTAATGAAAAATGATCACCGCATTCTTGATCGGGGGTTAGATCAAAAGCGAAAAGAGTATATCCTTGCGAGAACTCTGAACGGCTGATAGACAGAGCTTGATCCTTCAAATGCTTACCAGTGGCCAATACCAGATTATAATATTCTCTGGCACTGTTGCCGCTTACAAAGTCTGGTTGAAAAGGTTTGGCGGGAATCTGTTCACCGTAACATGTACAGAGCCAGGAACTCTACATCGTTGTGTTTGAAATTGAACGGGTTACGTGTATAAGACCCCGAAAAGGCATCATTATCCACCATGCCAATCACCACATACTTTGGTAGTTGCCCCAGAAACAGGTTTTCTTGATTGCATATTCGGATTCCCGCGGGCATACTGAATACTTTCATATTCACCCTTTCCACAGGGTATTTAGCATTGGCTGATGTAAGGGCATGAGCGTGTCCTAATTTCACGGCCGGTGAAACTTTTACTTTTTTTACAAACAGAGAGGCTGATGTTATGATTACTCTGTAACGTTCGGCATCACCGGACATTAAGCAGAATTCATCTTTGTTCCGAACCATTTTAATCTTCACGTCTAGGCCGTTCAATAGTAGTTTTTCCTGGAAAAAGAGATCTGTATGTATGTGCCCCAGAAGTTCGACAGTCCTGCTACCGGCTGTATAGGCACTTCTGTTATTAAAACTGATGTTTTCTCCGGCGGGGTCTGTCTCTTCCAATTTGTTAAGTGTATCTTTGTAAAAAAGTCCTGTAGCAAACTGAGAATGAAGAGTCTCTTGGCTGTAATTTAGCAGACCTTCTAAGACCGCTCGGTAAGGATAACAATTTGAACTCTGCGATATTAGGCGGTCCCCCAGGGTGACATCAACTTGAGAAAACAAACTGGCTATAGGGTAGTTGACAAATCCGACCTTTGCCCCGGCAGGTATGTTAGTCCCGTCAGCGTTCACTATCTTTCCCCTTAGGTGTAGAAGAGTGTTATTCAAGTCCAGGTAATCTTCCCCATTTCCGGCTATGAGAAATTCTAGCGGAGCTACTTCAGAGAGGGCTGAGAGTGGTGGTACTTCAACGTATATACTTTTATCTACACTCGTTTGAGTGAAAGGCACCGTAAACAGATCCAGTTCAGATTTGACACACTCTTCGGACATTCTGTGTACGAAAGCCATCTTCTCTTAAAAAATGTCTCTCCTCTTCTTTTTGCTTGCTTTAGTCTTGTTCCTCTTCTGACGATGTTTAGATAATGCTGTAAAAATAGTGCGCCCGGCCTTTTTAGCTGGCGGGGCCTGACACGACCCCGGTGGTCTCTTGCGTTTTGTCTTTCTCATGATCATCAAGCCCGCTCCCCCCTGCTTTTCTAGGACTCCACCCGCAGCACTGGATATAGCACCTGTGATCACATCTTTTACAATATTTTTAGTCGCGGATTTGATATGTGGTTTTGCAATGTCAAAGCCTTTTTTAAGGAGAGGTAAAGCTCTTCTAAACAATCCTCGAAATATACCTCCAATCCCCCCACCATACATTACAGGGGATCCAGAGAATCCCGGTAAGCCATTACCCGCTTGGGTCTGATAATATTGGATGTAAGGTGTTGGGTCCTGGTAAGTCCTCATTGTTTCAGTCGTGCATACAATGCCTGACGGGTCTGAAATGCAACTTCACTATCACCTTACCAAACTGAAATGGCACGTTTTTGTTCTGGTCCGTCTTTATTTCAATAGTCACTGTGTCAAAATGATTCTTGCTGACTAGGGCATAATGCGGTTTGTCATATGTGATGGTTGTAATTTTATTAGCCTGATCCTCTATATGAACACACCTCAAAAGGGGTACGTAGCTGTCTCCGACTCTCTGATGAGATACCATATCCCCGTACACGTACAAAGTGTAAAAGCCGGCCCTGATGTCGGCGGGGAAAGGTGCCTTATAAGTTAAACCTCGAGTCTGATCAGGATGCGCTCCTAATATTCGACCCAGCTGTCCTTTCAAGTGTATAGTTTCATCCTTTTCACCCGGTACCACGTAGACTCTTCTTTCCACAGCATTATAACTGAATTTCGCAGAGCTCTCAGAAGGGACAAATCCAGCTGCAACATCTGTCAAAGTGGGCAGGTTTAAGGTTGTCGAATTCATAAAAGACAGTAGGTCGTGAATACCTTCGTAATATCCGCATGGAATGTAGTAATGTTTTTTTACCCCTGGAGCTGAAACGTAGAATTCGTTATCCGGTTTATCTATGGTATTCCACGTATGTGGGTACTGAATTTCGGCTAGACCGACTTCCCAAGAACCTTCTAATTCTATGGGTTTAGCAAGCTTCGTCGTGAAATTGGATATTGTGTTGTTAGGGAAAATGTCTGAGGACGCGTTGCTCGGTAGAGTCACAAAAAAACTTTTGCGCTCCATGGTATATCGCTAGAGAATGAAGAGTCAATTAGGAGCGTTCTGGATTTTATTGAACATCTTGGGCTTGGCTCTCCGGTATCCAGCTGTTAAATTTTTCTGGCCAGCCGAGCCATTTGACTAAAATGAGTCGTTTTTTATTCTTAACTTTCCTAGCCAGTATTTTTTCAATCCTGTAAACGTCTGTGGATCCGAATTTAATTTTCTGTAATTCAGGGTCGTAAAAGGATCCTACAATCTCTTCACCATCGTAGTCTTTCAGTTTGTACACTGCCGGTTCCCTAGGTACAAGTTCAGATACGGTAAAGATTTCATCTGAAAATGATTGCTCATAACCTTTCTCAAAAGGATGTCTGGTTTTAGACACCCTAACTGTGTCTCCTACTTTGAACTTAAACAGCGGCGGACCCGGGGGGGTGGCTACGCCGTATAAGTTTTTGAAAACTTTCCAGGAATTTAACGTGTTAACATCGGAAGGAGCCATTTTTATGCTTCGATGATAACTTTTGTTGTAAGAGTATACTAGATCCGGCAATTTATCGATGTAGGCTCTCGTGTTATAAGCGCTGAAATATTTCCACATTTTAGATTTTAGTGTGCGGTTAAATCTCTCCACCACAGAGGCCTTTAATTCGTTTCCTGTGGTGAAATGTTTTATTCCTATCTTCTTTAACAGTTTTTGAAAATCTCGGTTGAAAAACTCTTTACCCTTATTGGTCTGGAGCTTCTTTGGAGTTCGACCGGCACTCAGAATGTCTTGGAAGGCTCTTGTCACTTCCTTACCCGTTTTGTTCTTCAGGGGGCGTACCCACGCGTACTTAGAAAGTACGTCGATACATGTTAACAAATATTTATACCCCAGATTATGCTCGGACACATTTGTCATGTCCGCTAAATCCAGCTGCCATTGCGAGTCTATATCGGATACATAAACCTTATTTCTCCCAAAATGCCTTCTAGCGGGTTTGTGAATTGTATAAGCATATTGACCGGATAACCAATCCGACACCTGTTGGTCATTACTTTTCTGACCCGAAACCTCAAGAGCTCTTTTCAAAGAGTCTTTTCCCCCAAAGCTACCAGGATTTGCCGGGTTATAATAAACTTTTTTCAAGTAACCCTCCATCGTCGACGGTGAAAGAAAAATGTCAATGGTTTAAAAATCAAATGAGTCTTTATTGTTAATTTTCAAAACAACATTGTTTAAATTTGAAAACAGCATGATTAAAAACATTATTAAAATTTGAAAACAGCATGATTAAAAACATTATTAAAATTTCAAAACGGCAGTATTAAAAAACATGATTAAAACATTTCATAGAACAGGAACATTGAGTGCAGACACTTCGTCTGATTTTTCTAAGTCATACTCCCCGTAAAACCCCAAAGGTGCATCGGCCGGTTCAGAAAAATGTCTTTTAGAAAAGGCATCGGCTATTTCACGTATTTTCGAGTAAGAGGGATCGTCCATGTTGTGAAAGGCTTGTACAATGGCTTCGCTAATAGAATGTTCTTTTTCCAGTTCATCGACGGCATTTTGCACAAATGAATGAACCTTGTGAAAAGGCGGAAAGATGTTGAAGCAACCCAGAGTCTTTATGACCAGGCTCCTGAGCCATGGTTTGCGGAAAACAGTCAGAACCTCTTGAAAGCGGCCAACCCGATAAACAGAGTCAGGCTCAAACAGACACGTATGCTGCGTCTGGCTGGGGTGATCTATGAAACAGCCATGACAGTTGCTTTTTAGGTCCCGATCGACTATTATGTCCAACAGAGCAGCAATCAAACTCTTGACCAGTTTCAGAGTCTTTCGAAGTGTTTGACCCAGGGGCCCGTCAGTTTGCTCAATGTCCATACTCTTATAATCAGCATGCCGGGACGATGGCTTCCATGCGGACAGAGCATCTACCAGGTTGTCCATGGCCTCTTCTTGCCGCATGGCCTGCACGGCTATCTCCTCAGCTCCCGTTAGGCTCCTCCGAGCATCCTCAGCAGGGACAAAATGGTCAGGTACTGTACGGTTCTCCAGGAGACAGTCCAGCCAATACATATCATCAGGGGCAGGTAACTGAGGTTCAGGCCAATAGATCTGGTCGTTTGAGGGCATCAGAAGATCCGGCCAAGACGGTGGGTCTGAAGGAGAGTTGTTAGGGACAGAGTACCCGGAGTTAGGTACGATGTCGTCGGGCCAAAACAGGCCGTCGCAGAGCGCCGTCTGTTCCATAGACCAACAGGTCTGATCAGGAGCGTAGCCGGCGGGGTGTTGGTTGTCACCCGACCAAAACACATCGTTGTCTGTCAGCATCTGGTCAGCAGCCGAGTAGCAGGGCTGTAGGTTAGTGTCGATCATCTCGTCGGGAGTAGAGTAGGCGGTGTTGGCTTGAAGGTTAGCCGGCCAAAAAAGGTAGTCAGCGGCGGACGTATGTTCCATACCTCCGGAGCTTGGTTCTTCGGAGCGCATCAGAATGTCGAGGACTTCTGCCACCTCAGAGGCCGAGAGAACAGGGAGACGACCGGACCAGCTAGCACCAGCTTCAGTAGGGTAAGTATTTGAAGACATCTCGATAGGTTTTTAGGTTAATGTAGACTGGGGGGGAAAAGATCTCTGTATTTATCCCCACTCACTTAGGGGTGGTTGCCTCCCAGTTTTCCTCCTCCTCCGAGCATGAATTATTCAACATGCTAAACTCCTCCTCCAATTTTCTTTTAATTCTTTTCATCTGGTCAGACAGTTTCCCTTGGTAAATAGCTTCATCAATATTTGGCATAAGAGCTTTAAAAAAAGTCCAGTCTTTTATAGAAAAATTAATTTCAGTCACTCGCTCCTTTAGCACATTTTCTTTACCTTCCTCCTCTTCGTGACTGGCCTCGTTATATTCGGGAAGGATAGGCTCCTTCTTGGAAACAGCGATCATGAGCTGTCCATCAGCATTTCTTTTCAACTCTACCCGGCACAAAGCACAGTTAGAGTCGTACCAGACTGAGCTGAAGCGTGGTTCCCGTAACTCCCGTAACGTTCTTCTGGACACCCTGTTTGCTTTCTTAGGAGCGTTCACAAGACCATCCATTCTGTTTGCTTTTGTGTGTCGTGGCGTTTTCACTGAATGTCTAGAATTTTATACAAGAACTCTTTCGGCTCCTCCCACAGTCGGTGGTGAGAGACACGCCTCACCCCTAACCCTATAGGCGGATTGAGAGATAAAAGCGTACCTCAGGGGCGTGAGTATTGTTAATGGGGCGTGATAGGTGCCCGATTTACGAAAGACCCACCCTAAAAGGTGTGGTTTAGAGATGATCAATTATGACGGTGGTCCAACCCCGCATGGGCGGGGTATAGTTCATATTTTTATAGTTTCATAAATTTTCATATTTTTATATTTACATAAATTATATTTTTATATTTTCATATTTTCATAAATCCTATTTTCATATTTGGGGGCGGGGCTTAAAGTCATAAATCAATCTAACACCTCCTTTGACAGTTGCTTTCTGTATGTACTACTGTTTAGAATTAAGATTGTGTGATATCCCCTCAAGAGTTAAAGTATGGGACAAATTTCTCCATTAAAATCCTTTCCATTGATATCTCCCCATTTTCCCAGATCATTTTGATTTATGTCTTTAGTTAAGTTAATAGCTATTTGTGATTAACCTTCTAATGAGGTTTCTTTCTGCAAGAACTCCTCCACTTATCCCATTATTAATTGCTAACTCTTGTTTTAATGCCACTCTGCATCTCATTTTAATCCCATTTTAATTTATCCTTTTAATTTAATGTGTAATTAATTATATTATTCTTCTTCAAGGATTTGTAAAATAAGTTGCAGCCCATTTCTTGTATTTCCTTCCTAAAGGAAGAGAACCTCCTTGTCAGGAGCTGAAGGTTTTACCAAGAAGGACACTTTAATTGCAAATCTATAAAATATGTCTTTGGAGGTTTATCTTTACAAAGTGCACCATTAATAATTCCCAAGTGGGTTTATACTGTATTTTAAGCCATTTATGAGAGAAGCTGATTTTTCTCAAATGTCCATTAAAAACAACCCTTATTTCTTTGAAAATAAAAGTAAAGAGACCGCTAAAAAACCACTAAGTGTAAGTTTACCCATAAAAAAAGACTTCCTAAGAAACAAAAAATTCCAAAAAAACTCTCCTCTTGACTTCTATTCCTTCTTTCAATCTTATCTTACATTTCTTAGACACAATGATTCACTTTTTTAGTTTCTTCAAGATCATCCCTTCATTTGGCTTTGAAGCACAGACTGGTTAGGTTTTAGTTAAAAAGATGACCCAGATAACAATATTCATCAGCCAACCTACAAATGGCCTTCCTTTCAGACCAACGACGTTTAACAGAATCTGTCAGGTCCAAGTCAAGTCTTACACAAGTCATCAATGTCTTAGAAGTTAAGCTTTTTATTTCTTGTTTTTAACAATGAATTTCATTGGTTGCTCTATTTCTTTTCTCTTACAAATCTATCAAAAAAAAAAAAAAAAAAAACTAAACCAAAAAAAAAATTAAACATAAAAATGAAGAAGAAATGCCCCTGCTTCTTTTCTCTAAACCCACTCCTTTGAAATGGCTGCTCCTCTTTCCAAGGGCTTTATAAAGAGCTCTGTCTCCCTTCAGGTGTCTGTGTAACGAGCTCCTTAAGTGCCAATTCAGTTCTTAAAGTGATCTCCACCACATGGGACCTTTCTCTTTATTCATAAAAGCACACGTTCCCCCTTTTTGTTTTTAATTGAGAGTAATAGGAAACCCGGTCAGTATAGGAAATAAGTGTTCTCGTCTAATAAGTGCCAAAGTAATACATTTCAAACCAAAACTTCAAATTATACAAAATATATATTTCACTATAATGTGATAACAAAACACAATCCAGTAAATACATATAAGTGGTTTGTTTTCTCAGATAATTTTTATACGCATGCTCTTTCTAATGAATATTCCAACAAAAATCAAATCATATATTTTATTCTTTTTTCATGCTTCCTTATGTCCTCAATATCATCACATCTATATTTTTTTAATTCATAAATTAATAAATAAATAAGCCTAAAAATTCGTTTTACCCTACTTATGCCAAAGTGATGCAAAAACACCATTCTTCCAGAAAGATTTAACTGCTCTTGCAAGCTTTCTGTGCAAAATGTAGCTGTACTGCCAGAGTCTTTTAGAGCACATTTTTAACTCATTTTAGTCTTAACTTTAAGTAGAATCACAGCTAAGACCCTTCTTTTCCGGCCCCAATAGCCATACAAGTCTCTGGTGGTTCTACAGAAATATTCGCAGAAGACATGCTCTTCTTTGTCGACTTAGCGTTCTCCTTTTAAGAAGACGTGGCTTTAACGTCTGTAACTGTTTCCTTGTACATATGCAGAATGACTGGATGTAAATGAGAGCATATTTGTCATTTAATTTTTTCTACACAGTCTGTACTAAGATGTCCTTGCTTAAGGCACTTAAAGCATATGCCCTTAGATCTCAAAAAGTCAACTCTACTTTCATAAGTTAGTTTCTAGATTGCATTGCATTGAACTAAATCATGATTTTCATAGCAAAAAAGACAGTGTTTACCGGATGTATGACCAGCCGTCTTCGCCTTTTTGACTGAGGTGTCTGTATTCCTTTATTTGGCACCAACAGAAAAGTCTGTAGCAAAACTGCTTTTTCTCAGGATGCCTTTCAAATGATACTTCCCTTGATCAGTCTTGTCCTTTTCTTTTTTGAAGGTATGGCTTTGAAGGGCTGGGCTGTACACAGGATCCAAAGCTGATGTTGCCTGTTCTTCCAGAAAGTTCACTAGATCGACGAGTTGTGCTCGTCTGCCTTTCATAATGTCAATACTCCGAGCTTTATCCTTGCGATGGCACGCCACCACCGTCACTTTTCTTTGTAGATATTTTAGCCTCAGATTTCTCTTTCTGTTATCGAGCGACTGCGGACTGTACTCCTCCCAATATCCCACCTCCTTCTACACTCTCTCTGCACAATCAAGGCCACTCACATCCGCTGCAGTCTAACTCCTCTGTCCTTCTGCAGCGCTCGTCTTGATGTGCTCAGTCAGGCGCCCGTCAGCACACGCCAGCATTTTTGCATTCACATTGGCAGTCTAAACTTCATTCTCAGCAGGTCTGGTGGGCGCGGCTCCTTCTGCCTACATTCGCTGTTTACTGACCTCCATAGCCTCTCACTTATCTTTACTCAGTTCATTGTCCACAGACTCGCAGTGAGCACTTTGAAGTGACTCATTCAGCACGATCGCTGGGCTCAGCCCACTCATTCCCTTCAGCAGGCACCTGGGTCGTTTCAGGAGCAACAGTCAACACGGCACTGGGGAGCAAATCGCTCACAACCTGCACTTTAGCTGCGAGCTCGTTTACATCTGCGGTCTCCTCATCCTCCATACTGTCCACCTCCTCACCACTCTAATAATTGTCAGAAGCAGGAGTAGGAACAACGCTTCAGCCCACTGACAAAACCGTCTCATTCTTATATTGGTTGGCTTTGTGTACAGCACTCCCACAGTTAAAACAATTCATTGAGTCGGACATAAGGAAAACCACATATTCACAGCCATCAGTGTTAAATTTTAGAACTACATTTATATCGTCATTCATGTTGTTTAATATCATAAAAAAAACGCTTCATAAACAAAACAATGTGTTTCAATTCTTTCATGTTACAGCTCAAAGGAATTATAAAGAACCTGGCCATATCGGCGCAATTCTTGCACCAACACATAATTTTTTAAGAAAGGTGGAACATTTGAAATGATTGAATATTTGGAAGACTTCAAGAGACGATGGTGGATCTCACAAAAACAGAGAAAGAAACAAAATCAGAAAGCTTCATAAATCCGATAACTGGATTGAATGAGGCAAAATAGTTTTCCCTGAACTTCAAAACGAGCCTTTCAGTTTTAAAGGAAGGCCCAAAAGCCATATAAATAAAGACATAAGTTGAAAATGATTACACCTGCCATCTAGGCTTCACGAAATCACCCCAAGACACCTCACTGCTCTTCTCTAATATATGGACAGCGATCGATCAACATCTGGGATTGAGAAGTAAATCAAAGTTGATTATTATAATTCAGTAAATTAATCCTGCTAGTGTTACCTTTCCTACCTGACCGTCATAGTGATGATGCAGGGGAGGTTCTCCTTTAGCATATTCCTGAATTGTCCTTGTTGTCCTTGTTTACAGCAGGGAGCGACAAGGCTTGAATGTTCCATAGACTTAACTTTTATTATTAACTTGCAAGGTGCTTCTTTTAGGTTAACAGAGAACATAACAAGCATCTCAATTAACCAACAACTGCCTAATAAACACTGAGCTCTCCACACGTCAAATATTGATAACTCCACCCACAGATCCGGACATTAGACTGCTGTTTTACACCCACATACCAAAACACTGCACTGTAAAAAAATTCACTGCAGATTTTACACTAACTTACTGGTAGCAGAGTCAAAAATATGTCTCGTCATTTGGAAATAAAAGGAAATTCAAAACTTTATTCAAATCCTTTAACATCATGATCATGCAACACATAAATCGATGCTTAATAACCTTAGAACACAACTTACAGTGTAATGGCACTTCCAGACCTTTTATGCGTTGTTTATTATTTTTGGTGGTAGCTAGAATGACCACTGTCACATCTCATATAAACAAGTCAAGTATCTGTATGTGTTTGTTATGTATAGTATTTGCTTATCTCCACAAGGGGCCACCAGGCATCGCTGTACGGGGGCTCGTAGGCTCGCATGTGCCCTATAACCCAGGAGTATGTCACGGTCACGTGACAGGAAGAAACGACATGCTCCCGGGTTGAAGAAAAGGACTGTTTACCCTGACCCGGAAGGGAAAAGGAACTGTGGACTGTTGAACGGGAACACCTCCGGGTCAGGGTGTATAAAAGGAATCTGGGAAGCCCAGTACACTGAGCTGAGCTGGGAGGTAGGGTGGCAAAGTGTCTGGGCGAGGAGGATTGGTTAGTGAGAGAATTATTGTGTTTATGAGTGTGGTGTGGAGAGTGCTTTGTGCACGGTATTCTTATAAAATAAAGAATATTTATACTTTTACCTGGTGTTCAGAGTGGTACCTGAGGGTTCAAGAGGTGGACAAAGCCTCTATTTGTCACAGTTGGCGTAGTCGGCAGGATTCTCTGGCCGTCAGGTTTGGCAGAGGACCTGGATTTAAATAAATTTTACTGTGGACAGAACCCTAAGAAGGTCCCTCTTGAAACCGCGGAGGTGAAAATCCCACCCGCGACCAAGAGCGCTGCAGCTGTGAACCGTCCTTTACAGCAGACCATAATGGGGAAGAAATCTGGAAAAAAGAAGGGCAGTCCCGACTGAGTGAAGACCATGACGGACGCCGAATTAACCTGGACTTACCTGACTGGGTGTGAGGAGGACCGAGAGCCGATAAAGGCTGAACAAGCCCAAAGGGTGCAACAGGAGGGTTGCTGTCAGCCATCGGCCGCACCGAAATCCCTACACGGATTAGAGACACCGCTACCACAGTTGGAGGTATGTACTAGGAAAACGCCCGAAGTTTCGGGTACTTTTTACTCATGTTTTACAGAGGCATGCCTCCATAATGCAGACGGTGCATTGGATGCCTTCCTCATACCTTGGCAAGATGGCCGCGTTACCCAGAAGGTAGGCCAGGCTAGGAGTCGTCCATCTACAAGCCCATTTGAGGACAAAGTCTATGTGACCTCGCGCGACGGCGACCAGGAAGAAGGTCAGTTTCAAGCCTTCGGTGAGGTCAGTGCTTCCCCGACGAGTCGGAGCTCCCTGAAGGGGAAGGGGGCGGCGAGCGATGCAGCGCCAGCTTCAAACCAAGGTAAAGAGGGGCGGGAAGTGACTGTACGGTCTGCCGACAAAGTTAAAAAGGCAGACCGCAGCCAGCCGCGGGAGGCTACCCGTTCCTCTTCGGACTCCATTTCCCAGAAGCCTCCGCGAAGCCCAGCAGAGCACATGCCGACAACGGATGTGCCCATTGGCTCTCGGCCGGTAGCAGCACCCAGGCCGTCTAAAATGCGGAACTCAAATTCCCAAGAGCCTCCGCGAAGCCCAGCAGAGCACGTGCCAGGAGCGGACGGGCTCATTGGCTCCCGGCCGGAGGATGAGGAAAACAAGGAAGTAACCTTGCCTCCGGCTGAAATAACTAACTTTGTAAACTTACAGGAGCTCGAGAAATATCTCGAGCCCCTATATATCTTCTTCCAGGGACTAAAGGACTTGAAGGAGCGTGTGGAGGAGCTGGGAGCTACAGCCGAGGCGCCACTAAAAGGACTGCAGGAATTCCTACGGCGACTGGGACGAGAAGCTCCTCTGATGATCGATGCGGGAATACAGGTGAGTCCTGCCCGTTTCGTATATCATAAGGGGACACAGTGTGATTCGGCACCGCGTTTAATAAGTAGCGGCTGCCAAAGCACTGTGAACCCGACACTTGAGCGTGGTATGATGACTGAGTGGTCGGGCAACGGTCCGATTGAACCGGGGCAGCGGTATCAGACGCCTCTCCAGAGCGATACGGACCTCGAGACCCCAACCCGCATGATGAGAGAGTTGTCGCTTGTTTCTGGAGGGGCGGAGGAAGTGCCAATCAAACCGGGGCAGCTGAAAAGTGCTGTTACCCGGAGCGATATGGTGCTAATGACGCCGCCTCCTAAATTACATAGGACAATGGGTGTGCAAACAGCAAAGAGGCTCTCTCTTTTTCATAGAGAGCCTCACGCTGTGCACAAGCCCCAGAGAAAGCAGGAGATCCCCGAAATAAAACGCGGCTCTCCTGATAAGGTAAAGAAAAGGGCGGAGAGCAGCAAAGCGGCCGTTAACCCCTCCTTGGCAGAGGAGAAGGTGGAGCTGACCGAATTCCCGAGATGTTTCAGATCTCAGGAAGAGAGGCCACCAGGAGGACGTCGGCGGTGCTACAACTGTCGGCAACCGGGCCACATGTGGCGAAGTTGTCCCCGGAGGACAGGGGAGTGGTGGGAAAGAAGATACACCGTTCCCCCAAGGTTCGCCGGGGGATCTAGACAACGTAGCCAAGGTCCGGATGATGCGTTCTCCTGGAGGAGGACGTCCCTCGCGGGGATGGTCGCTTCGCCCCAGTTGGCTTCGCTAAGGGGGGGGAATTGTGGTGGATTGCCGGCTTCTTTCTCCGGCCCTCACCCCCAGGCCGCCAGGAGGAGCTCTCCCAGCAGAGTGGACATGCCCCGAGTTCCAGCAGGGCCTCATGGACTATGTAGTTTTTATACACAGCCCTGCTGGATACCTTGGGGGCCACCAGGCGTCGCTGTAGGGGGGCTCGTAGGCTCGCATGTGCCCTATAACCCGGGAGTACGTCACGGTCACGTGACAGGAAGAAACGACGTGCTCCTGGGTTGAAGAAAAGGACTGTTTACCCTGACCCGGAAGGGAAAAGGAACTGTGGACTGATTGGGCAGGAACACCTCCGGGTCAGGGTGTATAAAAGGACTCTGGGAAGCCCAGTACACTGAGCTGAGCTGGGAGGTAGGGTGGCAAAGTGTCTGGGCGAGAAGGATTGGTTAGTGAGAGAATTATTGTGTTTATGAGTGTGGTGTGGAGAGTGCTTTGTGCACGGTATTCTTATAAAATAAAGAATATTTATACTTTTACCTGGTGTTCAGAGTGGTACCTGAGGGTTCAAGAGGTGGACAAAGCCTCTATCTGTCTCACCATTTTAAATGTTTTCTCTGCAATGTGAATGGGCAAAACATTTTCCTCTTCTACTTTAACAGCACGTGATATAAAGTGCTTTAAATAGGTGCCATGATAATTTAACCGATAACTAATAAATAATTCACTATGAATTAGTGGTTGTTAGAGGGATTCATATTTTGGTATTGATGTTAGCATTACTAGTTTGTATGTTTTTTTTTATCAATTTTTCACCACAGCAAGTGATCCTGACCAGGTTGTCCAAAGGTACAGAGCCGTTTTCAAACACTACATGAAAACAAAATCCTTTGTTTCTACACACATGGCAGTGGGTACTGATAGAAATACAGTTCTGACCACAGCACCAATAGCCAAGCTGGGCACCACAGACACTACGAAATATGAAGAATTAGCCAGTGGATTCAGTAGAAGGGAAAAACCTCTTGATTTTGCAAAAAGGTGCTCAATAGCTTTAAATGATCCAGATGTCCAGAGGAAAATTGAAAAACACAAAAATAATTTGTTCCTGCTCCCTCTCAAAAAATGGCTGTTGGATGCCTATTGTCATACTATTGTTTACTAGCCAACCCGCGGCCTACCATACGCCGCATAATCAGGCCGCTTTTTTAATGATTTTTAAGCACAGGGAAAAAATTAACATTTTGAAAAATCCGGAGGAGAGGGGAAGGACGCCCATTACGCTCCATTCGTCATGCTAGTCTGCTGATTTCTCGTTCAGTAACTTGTGAGTAGTGATGGGCGGAATGAAGCCTCACGAAGCATCAACACGTTTGAAGCAATTGTGTCGGAAATCGTATCGAAGCTTCGAAGCATTTGACACTCACCTCTCTCGTGACACCTCCTGGCCATTTTCATTAACGTTACAGAAACTTATGATACACTTCAATGATGTCTGTTAAAAGTCGTATTGCTTTTATTTTTTCGTAGCTACAGACTGACAACGAAGAGAAGGGTTCGTCAGCAGCTTCTAGTGTCTGATGTCTAAAAAATATAAATATAATTAACGGCGAGAGGCAGAATGCACTATACGATAGCAAGAGTTAAACAAAATAAGACGCCTCACCTCATGCATTCCCGGCTCTTTCAATTAGTATTTACTTTTGCACTGTATCATTATAATCGCTCTTGTTATTAGTATTATAATTAACCCTGATCTTTTCTTGAGATCACATTTAATAGCCTTAAATGTTTTGTTTGGTCTGTCTTAATTAAAACGGAGTAGACAGAAAATAAAGGTTTATCCCTGTACTTTGCCATGATATAGGTAAGCACATCTTAGAAAGAAAATGTGAAATCCTTAAATCACAGATGTCATTATTCGATCAAGTATTAAAATCTGCAGTGCTTCGAAAGCTCGACACAGTGTCGAAACCTGAGTATCGAGCGGCCCATCACTACCTGTGAGTCACGTAGAGTTTTCATTGTTGTTTGCGATTCTGGCCGCTTTTCACGTACTGAGTTGTTCGGGAGTCATAGTTGAGAAACATTTTTTAATGTCTTTTAAGCACAGGGGAAAAAATGAACATGTGGCCCGGTGCATTGTTTAACTGCCTTGTGGCGCTGTAGTACTACGGCTGCTTTGCAGTAAGGAGACAGTGGAAGATTGTGGGTTCACTTCCCGGTTCGTCCCTGTGTGGATAGCAAATCCATGACAAACAAACTGTTTTACACGCTGCAAACCAATCTGCGCCGCTTTTTCAATGTTTTTTAATCCTTCGAGTTGCTAATTAACTAACTAACACCCACCCACTCAGCTTGTGTGAAAAAAATGCGCCCGTTCTTTTATCATTTTGTTGCAGCCTATCAAAGACTTGGTGGTCATGTTTTGTACACTCAATATATATTGACTTTTCACTCAGCGCGAGGGCGCGCATTCATCTCGGATTATTACATCTTGCTAGACTAATCTGCTACACGGCTGTGTTTGAAAAACCGAATTATCCCGGATGAGTTTCACCGGCATTAATGATTAGGAATCTGGTTGGAACAAAACCCTGCAGCCACAGGGGTTCACCAGGGCCGAGTTTGGCAAACACTGCTGAACAGAGACGAAACCAACTCAGGTGAGGAGTGGGGGCGGGTAAAGTAGTTGCAGCTATTGATTATTCAGTGTTGTTTGCCTGGGTGTCTGATCTGCTCAACAGGATTATAAATAAAAGGAAACAATGTGAAGGCAATGTCACAGGTGATCCTGTGGTATAGCGGGTCCACAGCTCCCCTTCAAAAGGCCATTTTTAATCAGGCGACTGACAGTAGTGGAGTCAGGCACAGAGAAGGTCAGCTGCAGAGAGAGCGTCTCGACTGTTGCAGGGCCTGAAGCAGGTGAGACGCTAATGTAAAAGAGGCACAAGGCTTATTGATTTTTAAAGACTGCTTCCTTCATTTGTGTTTTAACTTCAGTTTTAAAGGATTGCGCGGCTCTCTCTTGCGCTGCCTGTGTGTGCCTCTGTCTCTCTCTGTGGCGTTGCCCCTGTGTGTGTGTGCGCGTCTCTCTCTCGCGCGCTGCCTATGTGTGCCTCTGTCTCTCTGGCACTGCCTGTGTGTGCCTCTGTCTCTCTCTGGCGCTGCCTCTGTGTGAACCAAGATTCCACTGAGGTTGACTAATGAAAAGTCAACGTAGCTGAGAGCTGCAAGTGGAATGTGGCACAGACAAACAGAAATGACGCCATGTTTTTCGAGGCGTCGCATCCGAGTTGGTGGGCGTGACTGTGATTTTTTTCGTCGTATCCAATGGTCTAAGAGTTGGTGGGCGTGGCTCCTTCCTGCGTGCGCCTTTGGCGTCTTACTTGTCGGCGGGTTAGTGAATCCACGCCCCTTCCGCCGTGCTTTCCATGGTCGGCTACTTGTCTCCTGGCTTAGTGAATTATATATATATAGATTGTTTGTTGCTACTCTTTAATATAGCATTAGTTTTACAAGTTCCCTGAAAGTTTAAAAAAATCTTCACTAGCAAACTGAAATACTTGATTCTGTGGTTTGTATGATATAAGCAAATATTTTATTATTTGTTTTTACATAATTTTGAAACTTTTTTTTTTTTTAGGTTAAACATGTACAGATTTAGGTATAACACTTCTGATTAAGCTATTCAATTAAACCTTGATTTTTTATTGACCTTGTTAAATACTGTGTGATGGGTGGCCTCGACCATTACTCGGCCCGGATAGCAGAAGGATGGAAGGACCGGGGGAGAGAGCATCTCTGAGGCACTACCTCCCCTGGGACTCTAGAGGGTAGTCCTCCTGGATGGCAGCATGGATTCCCGCAGGGCATGCCAGGACTTGGAGTTTGGTACAGCCCTGTTGGGAGAGCTGCAGAGCACTATAATGGACACCACACCTGGAAGTCATTTCAGGTCAAGTAATACTAAAGAGCCCTTGGAGCAGTCCCAGGAGTAGAATAAAAGGAGCCACCTCATTCCATTTGAGGAGCCAGAGTCGGGAGGAGGTGGATGAAGCTTGCTGAAGAGGAGTAGAAGTGGAAGGACTGGGAAAAGGAATAGTCTGGCAAAGTGAAGGGACTGTGCTTACTTTACTGTACTGTGCTGTGGCTATTGTGTTGCTGTGGGGAGTGAAGGAAGCGCCCCCATGTCTAAATACAGTGTGATGTCTGGCAAACTTGTGTCTCAAACAGTGTCCGGGTTAGGGCGGCTGTACGTGCCCCGGTGGTTCATAACTCTTAGGATTGATTAGATTTTTTTTTTCCGTTTTGGAAAAACTGTGCAGTCCATCTCTCGTGGAACTTAAAAATGTTTATGGTCCTCCAATTTGAAAAATGACACATACTGAATATAATTTTACTATTGTTTTGTCTGAAAAATTTAGTAACTCTTTTAAATTTGCCAGTATTATCAGTTGTACAGTTCTTGCATCAATATTTTTATTAGGAATATTTTTTGAAAATGGAAATAATGTTCTCCACATAGAAAAATGTTTCAAAACTATTTTTGGAAATTAAACTGTTTGAGAGGTCTGTTATATGTTTCCTGGAGACGTAACTTGAATGATATAACATTTGATTTTTTTGTTAATTGATATAAACAATTTTTTGCTTTTTATTTTTACATAATCTGAAGATTTTTATTTTAGATAACAAGGTCTTAGGCCGGATTTATACTTCACGCAACGCAACGCATGCTGCAGCAGACGCTCCTGCTACGCAAGTGTAGTGTTTATACTTGCGCACATACTTTACTTAAATCTGGAGGAATCTGCCAGGTGGCAGTGTGAGATATTATCACGATGAGAACATGTTCGGCTTCTCTGTGTTGTGAATTGCCTAGAACACCCATTAAATTCCGATGATACCTTACCGCAGTATCTCTGAAAAGGATGTTTATTGATTAAATCCAGGGATGTGTCCATTCCAGCAAGCATTGGGCACGAGAGAAAAACAATCCCTGGACGATGCCTCGGCTCATCGCAAGGTGAATACAAGCACACACATACACTAGCATCATTTTAGCGGCACTAAATCCCCAAATCTGCATATCTTTGGAAGGAAACCGGAGCACACTGAGGAAACCCAGCAGGAAAACATATAAACTCCAGGCAGGGAATATCAGCGACGTGACTCTCTGCAAGACAGCAGCGCTAACGGTCCATCACCGTGTCACCCCCATGTGTGTAATTATTAACAGTATTCATTTAAATGAAATTACCGATTTATCTGTAAAATTTAATGTACATACTATAATGCTTTTCATCATGAAAGTGATATCAAGTATAAATCCAAGGATTCTAAATATGCAGAGAGTTGGAATATCATACATTTAATGTGCTCAGTGTGGCGATCTATAGCTGGTAATTCGCTGCTGTCAGGAGCAGAGGAAGCCCTAGAAAAAAAGATGGCACAGAAGACGGTATGTGAGAATTTTAAAACGTATCGTGTCATTACGATCGGCGCTTGAATATAAAAGCACCATGAATACATCCGTATGTCGGCATTTTGCTTCACCAAATCAAACCATTTATCAAATATTGAAGCGCGCACACCGATCTCGTAGGATCCGCAAAGCGGCTTTCTGTCTCATGTAGATAGTAAACAGAGACTCTGACGTCACATTCCAACTTTTAGCACACTGCACCCACCTACTTTTTGCTGGTACTACAACTCGCGCACGCGTCGTGTTAATTTCTGAGGACCTGCACAGAGGACGCATCAAATGAATGCTGAGAATGTGTGGCAGCCATGATGCGGGCACGTATGCGTTCTGAGCGTGAAGTATAAACGAGCCCTTAGCATTACTGTTTCTTTATGATGAAAGAGGGATATAATCTGCTTTACAATGTACTGCATTATAAATCTGTTATTGAGGCAATAAACTTGATGTGTGGATTCAAAGTGAGTTGTTCTTGTCATTAATTTCCGTTACAAGGATAAAACTTATCTGTTCAACTAACTGCTCCTTGTTGCTTTCTTCAGTAGGGCACAGACCCGCAGCCCACTGCCTATTAATGTATTAATTACCCAGGTACACGCCTTTATGATGTATGAATAGTTGCAACATTAGATTAGGTGCTGCAAAACCCTCCACAACTAATGAATAAATGGTTTATAAACCTGTTGTCACAAAGATGACAAAAAGACATCAAAGTTTGGGGAAGCCACTTGTGTAATATGCCCTGGCTGCAAAAGGGTAAATTTTAAGGAGGTGTTTACAGTTCAGAGTCCAAAAACAGAATTTACTTTGATAGCAAAAGATAGTGACTTTATTTGCCAGAACTGGAAGTGACATCATCAGGTCTGCTGGAACCGGAAGTGACATCATAGGAGACAACAGATCCGGAAGTGACATAATCAGGTTTGCCAGAACTGGAAGTGACGTCATCGGAGGCACCAGAAATCATACGAGATTAGGAATCCCTTGGTCTGCAAGGGATTGAGAAAGACAGTACACCCTGCTGCCCCCTGATCGTGTGTGGAATTACTATTTCTCAGGCCCTTTAGCTGTCTCCTACTCACACGTGTGTGACACTGTATAATGTATGAAGAGTTTTAACTTTAGATTAGGTACTGCAAAACATTTACAATTAATTAATAAATTATTTATAAAAATGCACAAATGATTACAACTGACTAATTGTCTAAAACATCTACAATTCATGAATAACTGATCTGAAAACATGCTAAGTGTGAAAGCTGACAAAAATTCTTGCAGTGTCACAAGCAGGCCAGAACAATGAAATGAGCAGTTTTACACACGCATATAATAAATACAACATGTGTAAATAATATTTAAAGATATTTGTCCCTAATCAGCTAGACATTAGTGAATGCAGTGTCAACATGAGTAATGTGCTCACAAATGGTAAAACATGCCTTACTAACCATTTGTTAAATAAGTTGTAAACGTACATTACAACAATAATAACAACATTTATTTATATAGCACATTTTCATACAAATAATGTAGCTCAAAATGCTTTACAAGTTGAAGAAAGAGAAAAAAGACAAAATAAATAAGAAAATAGTATTAGGGAACACTAATTAACATAGAATAAATGAAAGGTCAGATGGTCAGAGAGGACAGCAAAAACAAAAAAAAAGTTACCTAACATAAATTCAGGATTCACATGTAAGAACTTGATGATGATGGTCACGTGGACTTTAATCCATCAATGTAGGATCATCACGGTGCTTTGTTTAGGAGTTGGTGGTGCAGATCGCCACCACAGGAAACAGGAAAAAGAAACAGAAGAGAGAGTAGGGATTAGTACGGATTTTGGAGCCACCATGAATAATAATGATGATTAATTGAATATACAGAGTATCAGAATTAAACTAAAATGAAGCAATGAGAAAGCCATGTTAAAATAATGTGATTTCAGCAGTGTTTTCAAGAGTTCCACCGTATTAGCCTGGTAAGCTTTTCCAGATTTTAAGATGCATAACAGCAGAAGGCCTCCTCGCCACTTCTTTTAAGTTTAGCTCTTGGAATTATAAGCAGACCCTCATTTGAAGATCTAAGGTTATGATTTGGAGTGTAAGGTGACAGACATTATGAAATATAGGATGGAGCGAGATTATTTAAGGCTTTGTAAACCATAAGCAGTATTTTAAAGTCAATTCTAAATGACACAAGTAACCAATGTAGTGACATCAAACTGGAGAAATGTGCTCGGATTTTGTTTTCCTAATTAAGATTCTAGCAGCTGCATTCTGCACTTGTTGTAATCGATTTATGTCTTTTTTGGGTGGTCCTAAGAGGAGTGCGTTACAGTAATCTAGTCGACTGAAAACAAAAGCGTGAACTAATTTCTCAGCATCTTTCAATGATATAAGAGGTCTACCTTTTTATATATTTCTTAAGTGAAAAAATGCTGTCCTAGTAATCTGATTAATATGTGATTTAAAATTCAGGTCAGAGTCAATAGTTACCCTCAAATTCTTTACCTCCGTCTTGACTTTTAATCCTAATACATCAAGTTTATTTCTAATAACCTCATTATATCAATTTTTGCCAATCACTAAAATTTCTGTTTTCTCCTTATTTAGTTTGAGAAATTTATTACTCATCCACTCAGAAACACAAGTAAGACATTGGACCAGTGAGACAAGAGAATTAGGGTTATCAGGAGCTATTGATAAATATAGTTGTGTGTCATCGGCATAGCTGTGGTAGCTCACGTTATGCGTTGAGATAATCTGACCTCATGGAGGCATGGACATTGAAAAGAGCAGCGGACCCAGGATAGAACCTTGTGGAACACCATATAGAATATCGTGTGTCTTTGAAGTATACTTACTGCAACTAACAAAGAATTTTCCACCTGCCAGGTAAGACTCAAACAAATTTAAGATGCTGCCAAAGTGGCCCATCCATTGACTAAGGCGATTTCTAAGAATGATGCGATCAATGATATCAAATGCAGCACTCAGATCTAAGAGGATGAGAACAGATAAATGGCCTCTGTCTGCATTTACCCGCAAGTCATTTACTACTTTAACGAGTGCAGTTTCTGTGCTGTGATTTGTTCTAAAACCTGACTGAAATTTATCAAAAATAGCATGTTTATTGAGGTGGTCAATTAACTGCATAATGACTGTCTTTTCTAGGATTTTACTTAAGAAAGGCAGGTTAGAGATGGGTCTAAAATTTTCAAAAGCAGAGGAGTCGAGATTATTTTCCTTGAGTAGGGGTTTAACTACAGCAGTCTTAAGAGAGTCTGGGAAGACCCCCGTATCTAATGACGAGTTTACTATGTCAAGAATACTATCAACTAGTACGCCCGATACTTCTTTGAAAAAACTTGTTGGTATTGGGTCAAGGACGCAGGTGGAGGGTTTCATGTGAGAAATTATTTTATGTAAATCAGGTAAATCTATCCTAGTGAAAGACTTTAATTTGTTTATAATGGAGTACTGGGGCTGAGGAGGATCCAAAGTGTTGGGGAGGTATACTATGTTATTTCTAATATCATTAATTTTTTGATTGAAAAATACAGCAAAAGCCTCACAAGTTTCACTGGAAGTTTTTTGGTGGCATTCCATTGAGTGACCTGGGTTTAGCAGACGATCAATCGTAGAGAATAAGACTCTGGGATTACTAGCATTGTTATTTATAATTTTATATAGAGATATAACACCGTCTCTCAAGATGGATTATGTCATTGTATTCTGTTATTTTCAATATCTCATAGTGGATAGTTTAGTTTTTCTCCATTTACGCTCAGCTCTCTGGCATGTTCTCTTTAAATCAGACACTCTTTGGGTCTTCCATGGTATAACAATGCTAGAAATTTTTTTAACTGTCTTTTCAGGTGCAACTATGTCAGCAGCAGCTCTCACTTTAGTATTAAATTTTTCCACCTTACTATTTACATTATCCTCGCTATTGTAGTAAGCATTACAAACAGACTGGTTGCTTAGAATGTTTGTAAATTTTGAAGCTGCTGATGAATCAAACAAGCATTTTTTAACAACATGCTTCTCTGAATTTTTTCTGTCATTATTTCTATATTAAATAGTAAGAGAAAATGGTCTGATTGACCAATATCAATGATCTGCTTCACATCAACTTTTAGTCCTTTAGTAATCACTAAATCCAACGTATGCCCTGTTTTGTGTGTTGGCTGATTAACGTGCTGGCTCAAATCAAAAGAGTCCAGGAGGTTCATGAACTCTTACTTCCGGATCACACATGTCGTAGTCCGTAATTATAATTGACACCAAATCTGAGAATTCCTCAAAGAAAGACGTATTTTATTTAGGAGGTCTATACACGAATAACACTAGAAAGTGAGAATCTCCATAAATAACAATGGCGAGATACTCAGAGGACTTGAATTTGCCAAAGCTGACATCTTTACACTTTAACCGGAGAGAGTAAACCGCCACCTTTCTTACCTTGGCGATCTGCATGAGCAAAGCTGTAATTCGGAGGTGCAGATTTGATTAAAATAGCTGCACCATCAGAGCTAAGTCATGTTTCACTAAAATTGATTTTCCTATCACTAATAAGATCGTTCATGGAAAACCTCTTGTTGGTTAATGCTCTAACATTTAATAAAGCCATATTTAATGTCTCGGGAAAAGCAGAACTGAACTGTAGGAGTGTTATGGGTATTCAAGATTGAAATTGTTATTTGTATTAGTGCCGCCTTGTGCATATTTTTTATTCAATCTATACTCTGTTTTTAAAGTTTTAATACATTGTTCATCTAGAGTTGTAATTGTAATAAAATTATTCGTATTTATGCCGCACTGTCTAGATTTTTTACATGCATTGAGGTTATTTATTTGAGTATTAATGCAATGCATTTTTGAGGAAGATTTTGTCACTGAATTATCATGTCCTAGCAAAGCATTACGGAAAGGGTTAGGAGTAAAAATAAAGAGTCAAGAGAGACTAATTACCTTAGAGATGTTTTCGGAGAGTGCCTGGACACTGAATCTATTAGGATGCAGACTACCCCCCTTGAAGAAACATGACCTTTCCCAGAAGAGGTCCCAATTGTCTACGAACCCGATGTTTTGTCCTTTGCAGAAGCCTTTCAGCCAGATGTTTAGTCCCAGCAGACGACTGTAATACTCGATCGATCTTCTAATGAGAGGTAAGCGACCCGAGATGAAGATTCTTGCAGCCAGTGTCCTCTCCTTTGTGGCTTTAATTAATGCTGTGAAGTCTGCCTTGAGAATCTTTGACTGTTTCTATCTCATGTCGGTTACCCTGGCGTGTATTACAATGGATTCCACTGCCCTGTTCTTGTTCCTCTCGAAGACTGTCGGCACTCATCTCATAACATCTCGAACATGAGCACCGGGCAAACAAGAGATAACAGATTTCTGATTAGGGCATGAGATGTTTAGGTCGTACAATAGAATCTCCAATTACAAATACATCACCCAGGGGTTGAAATCAAACTGGAGGAGCAGAGAGGGTCAAAATGGCTCTGGGTGGAGATGCTTCCCTGTGCTGATGGAGGTCATCTAGCCTTAACTCCCCACCTGCATAGCAGAAACAAGCCAAGTTCTTCATTGTTGACGTTGTCACTCTGATGACGAGATGAGGGGATAAAACTCACTTGGCCTTGACAGTGAGCGGCACAGCGTGGAGTCGATGTTACAGAGCTGCGATTTGCTGAGACGATTTCAGATGTTGTGGAGGATTTTTCCAGTAGATGAGCTTTCAGATCCCTCAGGTGCCTTCGTCTGGACAGAAGTTTCTGGATTTGGATATCGAGATCATGGAGGTCTTCAACAACGTTGTCCATTTCACCGTCGGATATTGTCTGCTCCACTTCCGCTTCGTGCCCTAGGAAAGAATGAGAGTGAGAGAGACAGAGAGAAAGTTAGCTAATGTATGAATTATCATTTAATAACATTTATAACTTTTTTAGGGAACAAGAACTCATAACCTGTTAAACATTAAATAATGCTTGTTAATGCTTTATTAATAAAAGTTACTATAAAGTGCCACCAACATCTGCACATCTAAGATGGTCATTTCAACATACATAAAACATTCCAGTATTTTTAAATCATTTGATTGAGAAGTCCAATTCTATAACGAATTGTAGTTGATGTAGAGGAGAGTCCAGTATTTTTCATGTTGTGCACAAGCTTTGGCTCCTTACCTACTAGAGACGTTACCTTCCAAGGTTCAAGAGTCCATTTTCCTTGGTAAGAGGAACATAAGTGCTGAATTAAGATGACGGGCTATGCAGACGGTAGGCACTGTGCACACTCCTCAAGTTTGTGTGATTATGTGATGTAAAGGAAGGATGAGAGGATCTTGGCTCAAACAGGAAGACCCCCTTTAAGTGTCAGTTTGTCAAAGAAAAGTATCAATAAAATAGCTGGTGAAAAACAGCACTGCAATGCCCTCTAGTGTCAACATCTCATGAAGAAAAATAAATCCAGTGGCAGGATTATAGGTAAGAGCAGACCTAGTTGTGAGGTCATGGATGTGGGCCTGGGCATCAGCACTGGCATGAAGAATGACCTTGAGATTAACAACCTTATAACTATAAGGCTATAAGTCCAGAAACCAGCAACTGATACAAGGATCAATTTTCTTGTGTTCAGCCATCCATTACAAAAGGTGCATGGTCAGTATTTGTATTGAATTTGTAGCTCAGAAGGGAGTATCCCTTTTAAAAGGTGAAAGGGTAATATGATTACAGCGCATCAACAACACAACACCAAAAAGCAACATGATTTAAATCCTTTACTACTCCATCTCTACAATGACTCGGTCCATACAGAGTGTGTGTTGCCTAGCTAGTTGTAATGGATGTGTACAACTTTACTCCATAAGAAAGTCAAAGGCTGAGTATCTGTACTCTTTGGTAAAGGCTTCTGACATGAAGTTATACAAAGTTTGAAAGATTTATTAGCCAATGACAACCTGAAGGTAAAAAGGTGATAATCTCACTGACCTGAAATCCAATTTGGCTGAAGGTAAACTAAAAATAAAACAGAGATGGGAGGAAAAATTGAACTAGGGTAAAGCAGTATGTAACAAACTACAAGGGGGGAATGGGAATATACCAAAAGTTTTCTAATAATAATTTTAACATAAACTGACGTAGCAGCACATATGCCATCTCAGATTTTGTTACTGGTTCCAAAAATGTGACACATGTTGTGATTTTCCAAACACAAAAATAACAGAATGAGTGCGAGCCTCAGACTAAACACCAGAGCAGTGCCTTGCCAGAAAAATGGCAAATGAAAATGACTAAAACCAGTCCAAAATGATAAATCTTAAATCCACAAAACAGAGCAAAATACATTTAAAAAAGGTAAATCCAAACAATATTCATAATAATAATCTCCAGTCCACTGCCACACTGAAGGACATTGACCAGAACATCCAAGGTGAAGGCGGGCCTTTAGCAGTGACATCATGGTTGACCCGCCTCATATCATAAACATAATATATAACTACTGAATAATTAATGAACAGCAATATACAAAAATCACAAAATTGCATACATTAAAAAGAAACAAATCAAAGTAATAAAATAAATTCATATTAAAGAGCAAATAACATCTGAAAAGCAACAAAGTCATTAAAGAAATGAACAATAAATTTGAGTCCTGGCTGAACTATAAGAAAATGTATGAGATTTGAGTGAAGACATCATTTTAAATGAACTTTTAAAAATGCCTGTACGTCTCTGATCAAACACATTTTAACATGATGACAGAACAGCGTACACCTCACTGAGCAGGGGCTGTAAGACCATTGTCCTGCCCTCCACACAGATTACGTGCTTTGACAGGCAGATAAACACCTTTCCTTATCCAAAAATCTACAGACGGTCGTTTCTTTATCCACAGGTTTATTGGACTTAAAAAGGTGAAACTAAAACAGAGAAAAAAGATACAAAGCGCTACGTGGCTTTATATTAACAACAAACATATCCTCCAAATGCATATTACTGTGCCATTATATACATATTACTGATAAACTACTAAAGGAGTTACTTCCATTTTGCAAATATATATATATATATAGGGAAGGATAACATTAAAATAAAATAATACATATGGATGATGCTATCACATGCATGTAGATAAGTACAGATGACAGAGGATTGTAACTAATGCGTTTCCACGCACATGACAGCAGCCTTCCTGATTTTTAAATTAACTTTCTGATTACCTCACATGACAGGAATCAAGGGAAGGAAGGGAAAATACCAGCTGTACCCACTAAACTCCGAATCTTAATACAATGAACAGTTTTAAAAAGTTGTAACAGAACAACCATACAGGTCCAGGGACGGTTATGAAAATTAAAATCACTCAGAGTCTCAGAAGTTGAAATTAGGTGGTGAGGACTTCGGGCCCCCTTCTCTAGCTGTGATTTCTAAGTGTATTTAGATCTGTTCATTGGCCATTTTGGACCATGTGATGCAAAGCCACTTAAATCAGCTTATATTAACAATGGCATCAGCATCTCTTAAATTTGTTATCTGATGTTTAACTTAATGCTTTGCCTCTTGTTTGTTTTACACTCCTGTCAATAGTTGGAGACATGCAGGTAAGAAATTATTTGAATTGTATACTTGATACATGACAATAAACTTAAAATTGACATTGAAGTTGAAGAAGTTTAGTCCTGCCATTTCTCTAAAGACTAAATAAAATTAGCAGTGTGTCAAAATGGCAGCTGGTTGATGGGGTCAGTCTTGTTGTTCATATGCAGGATGCTTTGTGTTGAGGTGTTTTTATAAGAGTCACAAGCCACATTCAGTGAGAGCTGCAGGGATCATGTCCATCAGCAGGTCTCACATTGACTGGCTATTACCAAGCAGGACGAGGGTCTGTTTGTGTGGAGGATGACGTTTGGTCTGACAGTTCACTCTGTTAGCACTGTGGATCCAAAGAAACGTACAGATGTGCTACTCTGATGACCTAGCTCACTTTCTCATGGGTGGGGGTCGATTTGTTTCAAACCAGTTTTGTTAAACTTGACTTGCATGTATGGAATGTTTTTTATTTTAATAAAATAAAATATATAAAAAAAAAGAAATGTACAGATGTCACCATCATAATTGTATCTATAATAGGAGTGCGCAAGAGGAGCACTGGGTGGGAAAGTGGCACCCTGGGTGCTGATGAGGACTCACCAAATAACATTTCTCTTTATTTTTTAGTGCACTTCCTGTTTTCAGTTTGTTGGAATTTAAAAGAGCAGCCTTGAGAGCTGAAAGACAAGCCGAGTCCTGCTGTGGTCTGAGGTGCGGCCGCACAACTGACAATGCCTGCCGGAGTTGAGGGATCTTCTGCTGTGGCTGCTTCACTGCTGTAAGTCAAGTCATTCAATTCTTTTTCTGGAATTTCTTTGAGTTTCTGGAGGTTCCTTTGTGGGTGCACAGATGAACTAGTAAGACTGGAGATGGGGTCTGTACTACAGAAAATATAAGCAAATGTAAGAAAAAGAGATTTTGAGATGAGTATGCCCTTTGTGTCAGCTCTGCTAGATATAATGTTACAAATGACGTGGCTTACTGCTTTAACATCTTTAACATTTTGACTCTCTGCTGCTGACATTGCAACAGTCTGATTAATTTTGGATTGTAATTTCAAAAAACTTAATGAGTCTGCATCTCTAAATGAGGCAACTCTGTCTGGTTTGTTAACTTCACAGCAGCTCAGGTCAGGTCAGGGTGGTAGTCAGGCTGGGATTGTTAGATTTGAACTGAGCCTCAAATGAAGAGCCAGTGATGAGTGGTGGGCTCTGAGACTGACAACAAAACAGAGTTCTGTCCTACTCACCAGTCTTTATCATCACTGGTAACCTTAATGTCCACATTTACATCTCTACATATAAGTTCTATTAATTGTGTAATTTGTTCAATAGTATGTTGTGGTATGTTGCACTTTTTCAGACCTTTAAATGTTTCAAATTCTAATTCAGAACTTTTACTTTCATGTGTTTATGTATCTGTTAGTTGGTGTTGTGGAAGTTAACTCCCAACACAGTGACATAAGTCCAAAAGCACAGCACACCCTTTAATCTTGTGGTTGCCTTTGCAGCACGCAATGCACACAATTTACCCTAATAAGGCTCAGTCCCTTCTTCTCTTATCTTTCTCCTTCTCTCTCTCTCTGTTTAACTTCTCTTTCACTCTTCTCTGCCATTCTCCAATCCCCTCATTGCAAGCTTTGTACTCCTCCTCCTGACTCAGGCTCCTTGAATGGAGTGAGGAAGCCTCTATTTACTGTACCCAGAAGTGCTCCAGATGCTGTTCATTTGTCTTCTGGCAGCACTTCCAGGTGCAGTAAAAACAAGCTGCCTCTTGTCCAGGTACCCTCGGCGGTGGCCACTGGCCCCAGCAGGGTTGCGCTTCCAAGCTCCAATCCTGTGGCCCCGATACAAACCAGGGGGGCTGCCCTCTCATGTCCCGGGGAAGGTTTTGTCTCTGTCCCGGTCCTTCTACCTTCAAGGAGTCCCAGCTGGGCAAAAGCCCCAGCCGTCTGCCTTTATGTTTAATGTTTGACATTGGCTTCTGTTCAGTGTTATTAATGTGATCTTTTTCTTTGCTTTCATTTCTATTGTGAATATTAGTGAAGTGCTTTGAGCACAGGAGAGGTCCTCTATAAATAAACTGTATTCTTACTGAGATCATGTCAAAGTAGCGAGTCCACACTGCTGTAAAGTGAGTTCTGTGACAAGGACAAGTGTGGTGGTCTTCTCAGAATGGAGAGGCTGGAGGTGAACTTTCAGAATATTTTATTGATAAAGAAGCTCAGTTATGAAGAGCTGACATTCAGGACGGCTTTAGGAGATCTTAAACAACAACTTCAACATTTATATGTGTAGCACATTTTCATACATACTGTACATAGTGCTCAAAGTGCTTTACAAACAGTAAAATAAGATAAAATAGAAGAATCCCAAGTTAGTTTAGTTTAGTTGTAAGTTTTATTGTCACATCTACAGAGTAAAATTAAATTCTCACTTGCATGTTTAATCATCACTCTCTGCTGCCATAAATAGTGTTTCATATTTTGCTACATTGATACAGGGATTAATTAAATCATTTTAAAAATAAAATGTAATTGATCTTTTTTTAATACCCTGCTTCTTTCGCTCAACAACACCTGGGAAAAGGCGCTGTGCCGCTCGAAGGGCATCAGAGTGCCCCTCCGTTAGAGAAAGCAATTGTATTTAAAGAGATGGTATATAGAAGAGTATGCAGGGTGCGGGAGGAAGACGGTTTGGTCTTTAGTTATAATGGATAGAAATTCAGTTTTTTGAGTATTTCACTACAACTGTCTATTTTAAATACCAATGAATAATAAAATGTAGAAAAATGTAGTAAAATGTTAAATTAAAAGGTTAAACTAGAATTAAAAAAGTTAGTAATAAAACATAATAAAAGTAAATAAAAAATTAAATGAAATTAACATCTCATCAAAAACAATATTATAAATGACTTTATCCTCTAACTTACATTCTATAAAAGTTGCTTTTTTTGCATTGCTGTTCACATATTGTTTGAGATGTTTTTCTCTTTCTTGTTTATTGGATGATTCTCTCTGAGAATGTCTCTGAGAGTGTGAAGGTGTGGTCTGGAGAGAGGATGTGAGCAGTAGGAGTAATGATTGGGCGAGCGATGTGGATGGGAGTGGTCAGGGCTGAATAACATGGACATGATGGATAACCCTTTAAATATAATAGTGTTTCCGATAGGGGGTGATATAGCTCCCTAGATTGAATAAGTTCTTTTGTAATTGCGGCATTTTAAGTAACCGAAAACTATATAGATATGATATTAAAAGGCGATATCCCTTCCATAGTGATACAATGGTAAAAATCACATAAGAGAAAATAAGAAGAATGCACTTAGCTTTCTTTACTGATGATTTATGCGGCATTACAGACGGGAAGCCATAATAGCAAGACAATACCAAGGTGGGATCTTGATCTATACAGTCTGCCATTTTTTGTCGCTGCACTGGAAGGCTTTTCAGGATGGATGACGACACCACCCATCCGTCCGTCAGCTTCGAAGTATTTGGCTGCTGTCCAAGTCTTTATATACTGTCTTCTCCACGTGCAGGAAAGGAGAGGAATCGGTTTCATCTCTAATATGCTGAAATAGTACAATGCCTATTTTCATAGTTGGACTTTCTCTCCTCAAATGCTTGCCTAACAGTTCTAAATGCTGAAAGCCTCTGTGTGCAAACTTTAGGCTGGCCTATACATGTGAGTGGATTTATAAAACAATTTTTGTACAGAGCACATTAAACTTATATTCTTATTACAAACCGCCCTTTGTCACTGGATCTGTGACAAAAATAATACTTCAAAGTCTTATCCATAAAGCAAAAGGTACTTGATCCCCCTTCACAGTGTAGATAGTTCCTAAAGAACATCTGTGGAAATGTGGGATGTAGTGCCACTATAGCTCCTGTTTCATTCATCTAATATACCAGCGTAAATAAATATTAACAGTGATAAGTATACAGTACACTTAGACAAACAGTTACATTTAACATGGTGTTATTAAGTAGTGATCATTGCATCCCACCAGTGGTGTAGGTGGAGATCTCCTTTTATGTCTTACATAGTCAGTGTTGAAACTAAATATCACTGAGCCGATGCAGTGGGTACCATAGCCTCAGACTACATTATAAATCTATATAGCATCTTGATGGACTTCACTATTCTTTGGCACTCATAGCATTTCTAACTACAGTATGTTGCTATATGTGCCCCACCCTTTGGTGTCTGATCCCTTTATATGAGTTACAATAGTTGTAAAATAAATCAGATGCTATTCTAAATCTATTGCTATGATTAATAATAATTGTTCTTAACCAGTATTATTGCACTATTTTTTTTATCCTCCCCAACTTCACTATCGGATGTTTTATTCCCTTTCAATTTACAATTTAACATCATTGGTGGTAAATTATGCATATCCTCACACCTTTGAGCCCCTCTTATAACATTTTTCAATTATATTCCTAAGCTTTCTATATACATGCCTTGTCCAACCCAGTGGTTTGTAGACAAAGTCTTTTGCTTGGTGGCTTTGATAGATAGATAGATAGATAGATAGATAGATAGATAGATAGATAGATAGATAGATAGATAGATAGATAGATAGATAGATAGATAGATAGATAGATAGATAGATAGATAGATAGATAGATAGATAGATACTTTATTAATCCCAATGGGAAATTCACATTCTCCAGCAGCAGCATAATGATACAATAAATAATATTAAATTAAAGAAAGATAATAATGCAGGTGAAAAACAGACAATAACTTTGTATAATGTTAAATGTTAACGTTTAACCCCCTGGGTGGAATTAAAGAGTCGCATAGTTTGGGGGAGGAACGATCTCCTCAATCTGTCAGTGGAGCAGGACAGTGACAGCAGTCTGTCGCTGAAGTTGCTCTTCTGTCTGGAGATGACACTGTTCAGTGGATGCAGTGGATTCTACATAATTGATAGGAGCCTGCTGAGCGCCCTTCGCTCTGCCACAGATGTTAAACTGTCCAGCTCCATGCCAACAATAGAGCCTGCCTTCCTCACCAATTTGTCCAGGCGTGAGGCGTCTTTCCTCTTAATGCTGCCTCCCCAGCACACCACCGCGTAGAAGAGGGCGCTCGCCACAACTGTTTGATAGAACATCTGCAGCATCTTATTGCAGATGTTGAAGGATGCCAGCCTTCTAAGGTAGTATAACCGGCTCTGTCCTTTCTTGCACAGCGCATCAGTATTGGCAGTCCAGTCTAATTTATCATCCAGCTGCACTCCCAGGTATTTATAGGTCTGCACCATCTGCACACAGTCACCTTTGATGATCACTGGGTCTATGAGGGGTCTGGGCCTCCTAAAATCCACCACCAGCTCCTTGGATTTGCTGGTGTTCAGGTGTAGGTGTTTTGAGTCGCACCATTTAACAAAGTCATTGATTAGGTCCCTATACTCCTCCTCCAGCCCATTCCTGATGCAGCCCACGATAGCAGTGTCATCAGCGAACTTTTGCACATGGCAGGACTCCGAGTTGTATTGGAAGTCCGATGTATATAGGCTGAACAGGACCGGAGAAAGTACAGTCCCCTGTGGCGCTCCTGTGTTGCTGACCACAATGTCAGACGTGCAGTTCCCAAGACGCACATACTGAGGTCTGTCTTTAAGATAGTCCACGATCCATGAAACTAGGTATGAATCTACTCCCATCTCTGTCAGCTTGTCCCTAAGGAGCAGAGGTTGGATTGTGTTGAAGGCGCTAGAGAAGTCTGGAAACATAATTCTTACAGCACCACTGCCTCTGTCCAAGTGAGAGAGGGATCGGTGTAGCATATAGATGATGGCATCCTCCGCTCCCACCTTCTCCTGATATGCAAACTGCAGATCCCTCTGAACAAATGTGTGGCTGGTACATGAACTAAAGTCTTTGCCATTACTGGAACAGAAACTAAACAGTTTGATTGTCATTAGAGAGCTTATGAGATGCACACATGGTGACTGTCCATTTAGCAGAGGAACACTTCACTCGTCCTGTACTGGATACAGCAGTCAATCAAGGGAGCCCTTCACCTTCAACAGCTGTCATCTCACTTCAGTGGCATTTCACAGCCTGTTTGTGTTAAAGTCCATAAAAACTTTGTTTCTGCAGCAAATGTCTGCACAACCATATCGTGGCTTCAGATTTACTTAGCTGGACTTATAATCTTTCTTTGATTCCGCACTTCTTCCACTCTGGAAAAGCAATTAGTTTCTTCACCAGCTATTATCAGGTATGTGCAGCAGACCAAGAGTCATTACTGCAGTACAGTCACTTTAAATCTTCTTTCATAGCACACCACCTTTTCTTCATTGATAAAGCTCTACCTCTGAGTTGGAGAGGCCTTAACAACCACTAAATTGAGTGGCCAAACTAAAATACTTTCTATGCTAAATAAAGAAGGGTGAAGGGTAGAGCAAATACATAACATAAAACAATGCTTTATCAGTCATATATGTATAATATAATACAGCACTATTAATGACAATCCTAGACTCTCAGTTCTCAGTCTCATATCATAAATAACAGTTAGATATAAATTAACACATTTAAACCAGGCTAGTGAAAATGTTTCTTCAGTAGGATAATATACTAAACAAAATAAACACATTGCATCAGTTATCCATCACAGACGTCTTAATGTATAGCTGACTTAACAATCCATTCAGCTATGTGCGTTATCACTGAGCACTAACCTTAATATATTGATGTAACAACAAATCATCATAAAATTAATCACTAACAGATACAAATGCATACATTATACATTTCATTATTACTGAGTTGTTAATAATAATAATCATTTGACATACATCAAAATATGTAAACCCTCTTCACTGTATTTGATATGAAGACTAGAGAAAGAAATCAGTCTAGTTTAATATTGCATCATTTTAACTTTTTGTATTTTTCAATTATTATTGTCATTTAAACATTTTAATTATACAGGATGTTATACTCTTACACTTGCACAACTATTCAGCATGCAAGGAAATAATTCCAATAATTGCTGTTCATTAATTTATGATTGATAAGCAAACATTCACCACCCCATTGGTCAGATTATATCTAATTTCTCTGCCCAAACTTGCTGTTAAACTATTTCTTGCAGCTTGTATAGAAAAATAGTTTGTGTGTTTTTCATCCATTGGTCACAGGGTTTGCTGAATCTGGAGAAAAAGAACATCTATAGTTTTGAAGTTACATAATTTTTATGTTTATAATACTTTTATTGAAATTCAGATTTTTAAATTCTTAACTCTTTAACTGACCATGCGACAGGCTGTCCTTCTGCTTTCAGTTAAAATTTTCTAAGATTCATCTAGGTCAATAAGTCATGGCTTCATTTAACACTAGCAAAATACCCGCGCTTCGCAGTGGCGAAGTACTGCTTTAAAATTTTAAATAATAAACTGAGGGAAAATGTACCAATAATTATTTGTTAAGGATCTCTTTGTATACGACGTTGTCAGTTCGCCCATCTGGTTGTAATATGACCAAGCTGTGCGCTGAGCTTACTCTTGAGCATGCAACGTATAGTTGGCCATGTGAAAAGCAATCTTGCGTCAAATCAATGCCAACCTTTTGTAGGGTCTGTCCCTGAGACTTATTAATTGTCATTGTGAAGCAGAGCCTTACTGGAAATTGGAGGCGTTTGAATTAAGGAATAAAATCTCTCTCCCCTGAGCCACCGCCAGTAAAAATAGTTTCCTCAATTAGGATCTTTTGCATGCATGTGACCTGAAGTCTCGTGCCATTACAAAGTTTCGGTGGCTGTAAGTTTCTCAGTAACATTATTGGTGCCCCAACCTTCAAAATTAGATTATGCTCAGGAGTGACTGGAGGATTCAGAGTGTGGACTGAGCTGCAGGCTATGGACGTATATATGTACGCAAGTAGGATTCAGTTAGCGTTTGGAACCCACGTACCAAATTTCTTGAAGATGGGCCCATTAAGTAACAAAGACCATTGGAAAGTTCAATATGGCGGCCGACAGTGGTGTCATACCACCAAAATAAGTACGTACATCGGTTTCGGTTAGCGCAGGGAAGCCGCCTACCAAATTTTGTGAAGATGGGGCCATAAATAAGAAAGTTTAACATGGCGGATGTTGTCGACCGTTATGACCGTTACGTGTAGAATTTTGAAATGCAGCCTGCTTAACTTTTGTAAGTAAGCTGTAAGGAATGAGCCTGACAAATGTCAGCCTTCTACCTACACGAGAAGTTGGAGAATTAGTGATGAGTGAGTCAGTGAGGGCTTTGCCTTTCATTAGTGTAGATGTATATGTGTATGTATACTGTATATGTGTGTGTGTGTGTGTGTGTGTATATATATATATATATATATATATATATATATATATATATATATATATAGCTGTACCCGGCCACGCATTGCTGTGGCTCAGTCTGGTTAAATGGAAAAGAAAGAAAAGAGAAAGCGCACGTTTCTAATATGCTTAATTTCACAATGCTTGTGGGTATACAATATTTTTTGTTGTTCCATTGTCTGTACAGAATGTTAGACTGAATAATATTATTAAGTTCCTAGACGTCTTTGTTTTTGGCCGCAAGAATAGCTCGTTCACTCAGCCAATCGTGATTCTTATAATTGGTTTGAATATTGGGAAATACTTTTTCAACCAGTTCTTCTTTTGATGTCACTAAATTGCAGAAGTTATGAGGTAATGAAATTCGTCCAGAGGTCAGATCAACCGGCACCTTTCCGTTCCCAATTTCCAGATTTCTCCAACCCCGTTATTGACAGTTTGCATTATTTGATCGTAAATGCCTTTTTGCTGAAGCGTTAGCTTAGGAATATTTGATTGTACATACGACAAAAGATCACCCGTGTTGTAATTTTGTTAATGATGCAATTCTACATCGAACGAAGCAGGACCAGATCGATTCGGTGATGGCATTCCCAATTGATTGAGAACTTTGTTCGCGATTTCTAAGCACAAATCTTCAATCATTATCAACGCTTAGTTGTAGATTTCTGCTGTGAAATCCATGTTTATATTTGAATTTTACTTGCGTATTTGAAGGAAAATATCTTCAGCCATGTGCGATTTATATTTCTCCCATAACTGTGTTGGAGATGAAGGAGAGCAGGCGGTCAATATGATTGGAAACAATGCACGAATTTGATTTGGATGTGACGTGTTACACGCGTCATTATTGTATACATCCCAGTGTCGGTCGTTCTCCAATAAATTCAGAGCTTGACATGTACTTCGGAAAGTGGCATGTGTAACGCCACTGACAATTCTCAATTGCTGGAAAGACGTTGGACCAGGCACATTTACCAACAGCATGTGAACAAAGAAGCATTCATCTTGATTGGGATGCACGGTGTACAGTCTGCCTATCGTAGTTTCTTTGAATATGGCAGGTTGTCCATTGACTCGCTCTCCTCGTTTGCGTTGTTCAAATGATTTTCTACTCGCATTCCATGTGTAATACGTAGGCACTTCCGAATACAGCAGTGTTTTCACAAACGCGTCATTTTGACATAACGTAAAGAAAGCAGTTAACGTTGTAGCCGGTGGATTCAGGGCTATTTGGTGCACATTTGCAGCTGTGAAATAAACGTGTTGTCCATTTTCTAGATGTACTGCTAAGTGAAGAACATCTGGACTTCGTTCATGTATGGGAATTGAAAGAATTCGCCATACAGCTTCATTGCTGCTTATGTATCTTCCAGCCTAATACTGTGCGATTTCATCGAAATGTATGACCGCATTCCTATCACTTCTTTCTGGTTGCACGCCCAAAACTGCCATATCGCTGCCTTTATTCACCTACTTACAAATTTATTTGATTGAAACATTGAAATAGAATAATAAAATATTTAGCATAGCGTGTGTTGCTTTTATGTCCAACAGATGGCGCTGTGTTTTAAAAAAAAAGCATGTTTTTACCTGTCACAGGTGTGACATCTATATAATATGTATTGTGACAGATAGAGGCTTTGTCCACCTCTTGAACCCTCAGGTACCACTCTAAACACCAGGTAAAAGTATAAATATTCTTTATTTTATAAGAATACCGTGCACAAAGCACTCTCCACACCCCACTCATAAACACTACAATTCTCTCAATAACCAATCCTCCTCGCCCAGACACTTTGCCACCCTATCTCCCAGCTCAGCTCAGTGTTCTGGGCTTCCCACAGTCCTTTTATATCCCCTGACCCGGAAATCGTTCCTGGCAAAACCCACAAGTCCGTTTCCTTCCGGGTCAGGGTAAACAGTCCTCTTCTTCACCCAGGAGTACGTCGTTTCTTCCGGTCATGTGACTGTGACGCACTCCCGGGTTATAGGGCACGCAAGAGCCCACTAGCCCCCCTACAGCGACTCCCGGTGGCCCCCAAGGTATCCAGCTGGGCTGTGTATATAAACTACAAAGTCCATGAGGCCCTGCTGGCATTCGGGGCACCATCATGCTGTCCGGAGGGCTCCTCCTAGCGGCCTGGGGGTGGCGACCGGAGTCCATAGCCGGTCGTCCATCACAGTATATAAAAACACACGCGTATTCGAATGCAACGTTGTGTCAAAATTTCAAAGCAATCAGTGAAGAACTTTCGGAGATTTAAGGTTTTGAACAAACGAACATTTACATTTTTATTTATATAGATGTATATATATATATATATGGTTTTGGCAGCCAAGCGCTTTTTTTCCAACCTAGAAGACGTCTCTTGAGATCCGTTTAATCGCCTCGTTGATTTCATGTCTTCCAAGATAGTTTCAATACCCATTTCCTGCACTGAGTCATCTCCCCTTTTATATCTCCCCGGTCCACCGTCCGGCGTCTCAGGAGGGGGAAGCAGTGCAGTGTCAACACTGTATATGGTGGGGATGGTGCGCTGCTGACCTCGACTCGGGATGTTGTGGGTCGGTGGGGGGAGTACTTCAAAGACCTTCTCAATCCCAATAACATGCCTTCCAATGAGGAAGCAGAGCCTGGGGACTCGGAGGTGGGCTCCAACATCTCTGGGACTGAGGTCACCGAGGTGGTAAAAAAACTCCTTGGTGGCAGGGCCCCGGGGGTGGATGAGATACCCCCGGAGTTCCTCAAGGCTCTGGATGTTGTAGGACTGTCTTGGTTGACACGTCTCTACAACATCACATGGACATCAAGGACAGTGCCTCTGGATTGGCAGACCGGGGTGGTGGTCCCCCTCTTTAAGAAGGGGGACCGGAGGGTGTGTTCCAACAACAGAGGGATCACACTCCTCAGCCTCCCTGGAAAAGTCTATTCGGGGGTTCTGGAGAGGAGGGTCCGTCGGATAGTTGAACCTCGGATTCAGGAGGAACAGTGTGGTTTTCGTCCTGGTCGCGGAACAGTGGACCAGCTCTACACCCTTAGCAGTGTCCTGGAGGGTGCATGGGAGTTCGCCCAACCAGTCTACATGTGTTTTGTGGACTTGGAAAAGGCGTTCGACCGTGTTCCTTGGGGAATCCTGTGGGGGGTGCTCCGGGAGTATGGAGTACTGGACCCCCTGATAAGGGCGGTTCGGTCCCTGTACAACCGGTGTCAGAGCTTGGTCCGCATTGCCGGCAGTAAGTCGAACCCGTTTCCAGTGAGAGTTGGACTCCGCCAGGGCTGCCCTTTGTCACCGATTCTGTTCATATCTTTTATGGACAGAATTTCTAGGCGCAGCCAGGGCGTTGAGGGGGTCCGGTTTGGTGGACTCAGGATTGGGTCACTGCTTTTTGCAGATGATGTTGTCCTGTTTGCTTCATCAGGCCGTGATCTTCAGCTCTCTCTCTGGATCGGTTCGCAGCTGAGTGTGAAGCGGCTGGGATGGGAATCAGCACCTCCAAATCCGAGACCATGGTCCTTAGCCGGAAAAGGGTGGAGTGCCCTCTCAGGGTTGGGAGCGAGATCCTGCCTCAAGTGGAGGAGTTCAAGTATCTCGGGGTCTTGTTCACGAGTGAGGGAAGAATGGAGTGTGAGATCGACAGGCGGATCGGTGCGGCGTCCGCAGTGATGCGGGCTCTGCATCGGTCTGTCGTGGTGAAAAAGGAGCTGAGCCGCAAGGCAAAGCTCTCAATTTACCAGTCGATCTATGTTCCTACCCTCACCTATGGTCATGAGCTATGGGTAGCGACCGAAAGAACAAGATCGCGAATACAAGCGGCTGAAATGAGTTTCCTCCGCAGGGTGTCTGGGCTCTCCCTTAAAGATAGGGTGAGAAGCTCAGTCATCCGGGAGGGGCTCAGAGTAGAGCTGCTGCTCCTCCGCATCGAGAGGAGTCAGATGAGGTGGCTCGGGCATCTGATCAGGATGCCTCCTGGACGCCTCAATGGTGAGGTGTTCCGGGCACGTCCAACCGGGAGGAGGTCCCGGGGAAGACCCAGGACACGCTGGAGGGACTATGTCTCCCGGCTGTCCTAGGAACGCCTCGGGATCATCCTGGAAGAGCTAGAAGAAGTGGCCGGGGAGAGGTCAGTCTGGACATCTCTGCTCAAGCTGCTGCCCCCGCGACCACACCTCGGATAAGCGGAAGAGGATGGATGGATGGATGAATGTTTTGCATTTTGTGGAATGGGCATTATAGGTATGTCAGGAGTCCACATTAGCAAAACCTCTTGAGTTTGGAAAATTGTATTTGCAGCTAAAATTTCGTTGAATTTGCTCATGTGATCTGTTGATAAATAATCATTATTTACCAACTCATTCATTGCAAAATCTGACAGTGGTAAGATCACTCCTTCCATAACACTAAACACAAACACTAAGTAGACACTAACACTAAAAAACGGCAACACCGCCGGAAAGAACACTAAATGAGATAAAGTAAAAGTCTACTAAACTTCTTTATTATAACTGCTTTATTATAGCACGTGAGGGGACGCTGGTGCACGCTTGTTGTCGCCGCTCCTCCCTGTTAACAACACTTTTCGCAAAATTCACTTTAATTCTGCACTTTCTTACGCTTTTTTTATTTCGTTTATTGTACGTAGAGTTCGTGGATACAGCTGACTCGAATTGCATGGATTTGGCTTAATATTTACAGATTTTATGGACTCCACTTTACTGGGAACAGCAGAGTCTGTGGATCACGGGACGAGACCTACGAACATTTCTTTGTACCTGGCGATCTAGCACCTCGGGATGATCTGTCTCCGTGATTATATTCGCTATGCTGATCTGCTCCCGTTTCATCTTACAGTACTCTATGACTGTGAACTGATCTGATGTTCATACTAACCTGGCTTATGGCTCCGGTGCGATCACACCTGAAATTACCAAGTGTTACTGTTTATGGCTGTGTATTGGAACATCCAAATCCTGCTTCCTCCTCCTCCTGCTGCTTGCTATCGCCACTCACCTACGCTACCACACCCGCCTGTCCTACCGGCTGCGTTGTGCTGTGCTGCTTCTACACTGCTATCAGCTAAGTATCACTCACTATTTTAGCGCTTTGAGTACTGAGAAAAGCGCTATATAACTGTAATGAATTATTATTATTTATTATTAAACACTAAAGTACAAAAACGAAGTAGAAAGTAACACTAAACAGCAACACCGCCCAGAACACCGGCACACCGTGTCTAGTAAACACTAAGAAACACTAAAGGAAAAAAATACTATTCAGTAAGTACTGCGTCTACTAAACAGTAAATCAGTAAAGGAGAAAGGACTAACCACGTCAGCTGCGGAGCTCAGCTCAGAGCGAAATGAAGTTAATGAAATGAGGTGAATGGGAGGGGAGATGATCACGTGACTCCAACACCCGCCTTAACTCTCCGTCCCTCCACAAACACACAAACACAGCCACACGGATACCAACTCTCCTTTATATATATAGATTTTATTTTATGTTCATATATTTTATTTCTATTTATGTTTTATGTTAATTGTTTTGTTTTTTCTTTTATTCTATTATTGTAAAGCACTTTGGCCATAGCATTACTATGTTGTTTTAAATGTGCTATATAAATAAATTGACATTGACATTCCATGCTTTCAACCACACCTCCCAGATGCCACTGATTTCTGTGCAGTGTGTCTTCCTTGATAATGACTATGTCATTCATCTTGAGGTTACGCTTGGGAACGTGCCACTTCTTCCAGCGACTCCAGAACTGTTCAATTAGAAATTGGAGTCTGCGTAACCTTTTTGTTGCATGCACATCTTCCTTTACAAATTACCCAGGAGGTGGAAAAGCAGCCTTAGGCTTCATCAAGATCAGGTGGCTTGGGGTCAATGGTTCCAGTGTCTTGGGATCATTGATTCCATCTACAATTAATAGACAGCTGTTTACAATAGCCATTGCTTCATAGAACAATGTTCTAAGGGAGGCGTCATCAAGTCTTCCTGGACACTGAGCAAATGTTGCATTCAGAACACTTCAAACAGTACGAATTTGCATTTCCCAAACACCACCAGCATGGATGGCTGAGGGAGCATTGAAGATAAACTAACATTGTTTTTCAGTTAGGAAAACCATGAGTGCCTTGTTATTGCATTGTTTGAGTGCTTCTCTGAATTCATTCTTGGCACCTAGAAAGTTTGACCCCTGGTCATAATGGAGTTGGCGAACAGCTCCTCAAAGACTGATGAAACACCTCAGAGTATTGATAAATGCATCTGTTGACAGATCTTCAAGCATTTCAATGTGAATAGCTCGAGATGAGAAGCATGTGAAGATCAAGCCATATATTTTGTATTCCTTGTGGGGCCTCTTGATGAGGAAGTGTCCAAAGCAGTCCATTCCACTAAATGTGAATGGAGCTGAAACTTCCACACACTCTTTAGGGAGATCAGCCATTCTTTGCTCCTTTCCTGCTTGTCGAAGTTTACTGCATGAGACACAGCAGTGTATCAATTTGGCAACAGATTTGCTCCCACCTATGACCCAAAATCCATTGACTCTAAGTTCCATTAGAGTTTGACTTCGGCCTTGATGACAGATCTTATTGTGATAATAAAACAGAATCAACTTAGTGATATGACTCTCCTTTGGAAGAATGATAGGGTGTTTTAATTCCTGACTGAGAGAAGACTTCTTCTTCTTCTTCACCAACACAAAGAATTTCTCTAATCAAAGTGGGGTGAAGGAAAAACAGAGGACTCACAATTGAAAGAGTATTTTGGTTTTGGAGTTACTTCATTTCTTGGCAAAAGGCTTGCTGTTGATCAAGCTTTATGACAGTTTCTGCAGCTGCTTCACTGTGGTACAAGCTCAAAGTTATAATTTCATAACATAGCATTGAACTTTACCATACCTTCACAGTTATATCTCTCGACTTTGCCTTAAACATTTTGATTGTCAACTTTTACCTCACAAATTACAGTTCTTTATCCTAACTTTTAAATTGTTACACTGACCACCCACTCACTTACTTTAATTCTTTGTCCTCTACTTCCAACCAAAATGTCATCTTTGTCTTATTTCCACAGTCTTTCACCATCTAGATGACAGCTGAAGTTTGGTTGAAAGGACACTAAGTGCCACTCTGACAAGATATTCAGTCATCCTGACGTCTTCAAATGGAATTATACTGCCCTAAGACCCAACAGAAGTCTGGACAGGCGTACTTTAGGAGAGGAAGACTTGATGAAGAGGTCGCTGCTCTGTCGGGTGAGAACAAATCTGAGACATCACTCAGTAATTAAGAAAGGGTGTAACAAAACCTGAAAGTATGTTTATTAATATTTAGACATTTTAATAATCAACTAAAAAAGAGTCTAAAAATATATGGATGATTAAACAAATTTATAGAAGCCCTTATTTCTCTTTGTGTGTTAATTAAGTATCAGAGTCTTTGAAATTGCAAACACTTGCCTAGGTGGTGTCATGGTGGGTTTTCCATGTTGGTTTTCTCAAGTTGCTCCACTTAACTCTCAAATCTTTGTTTCAGTTATGGTGTTTGGTAACTCCTCAGTCAGTCAAGTATAGCAGAATGTCAATGTGTAGACAATCATATTGTGTGACACATGCCTGGTATTCAGGATTGGTAACTGCGTTATATGAAAATTGTAACTAAAAAAGAGAGTTTAGTAAATGGGAAGATGGATGGAGGATTAATAAAAGTGATGCACTTGCATTGGTGCCTCAAGGTTATATCTCAATTGTATGGGCTGTCATAAAAAAAGAAAGAAAGAAATGTAAAATTTGCATTATTAAAATCTGTAATGTGGTGTGGATGAACATAAAGTAGACTTACCTGTCATCCAGTGGGCTAACACAATGTAACACAATTTTCTGTCCTGCTCAGTCCAATTCAAGGTTTGAAGGGGACGGAGCTTATTGTGACAGATAGGGTCCACCACTGAGCCACAAACCTTTGATGCAACCAGCACAAATACAGTCATGGGTTCAAAACAAAGGGTTATATTATACCAATACCTCACAAAGATTTCTTGACAGGTTGCACAACGCACAGTTTTGAACAAATGCTGGTACTACTTCTGCTTCTTCTTTCCTTTTCTTTTTCTCTCCATCTACCACCATTCAGTGTTCAGTGTTGCCTTCCTTCTTCCTGACTCTGACTCTCCCGAAGGAGGCTGACAACTATTTTTATGTCAGAACCAGGTGTACTTCCAGTGCCAGAGAATAACCTGATGGAAGCATTTCAAGCAGAAGTCCCAAAAAGTTCCCGCAGCACCCATGGGACCTAGCAGGGTGGATTCACAGTACTACAACTCCCATCATGCCCTGCAGGGTTCCACATGGTTACTAAGGTCATAGGATACTCTAATCTAGCAGATGGGGGATAAAAAATATTCTAAATTAGGAGCCCACCCCTGATCCTTTATCTTGTCCTCTCATACAGGTAAGTGTCCCATCCTCATCCCAGATGGAATGCCAGATAATCCTGCCTGGCACTAACACTATCTTGGCAGAAGGCAGGATCAGCCCTGGATGATGTGGCTAGTAGTAACAGTGACAGCAAGAGGGGTGCTTGGCGTGATCATTCAGCCCCATCTTCTCAATCTGAGTGAAACACACTAATGACAGAGGTACAAGTCCAGTGCAGAGTGACAATGTGAGGACATTGAGACTGCTCAGTTTGCCACTATGACATCCCACAATTCAAAGCAGCACCCATAGTCTCCACAGAACATGGAGCTGTTTTGGTGACATCTGCTGGGCTCATAATAGGGATGGCAGTGTTTGTTCTTCATGATTCATTATTTCATTTTTTTTTTAATAAATATTTATAGTAAAGGTTACTGTTTTTATAGCTTCATGCTCCAATTTGGCTTTAATATGCCTTGGTCTTTGTGAAAGTAGGTGTTCTGCTTGAACAGGATGACCACGGGTTTGAGAGAGAATGGAATCAGAAGACAGCACGGACTTGTCAGATATCACACACGGGGTTCTAATTGCAAAGACAACACCACCTTTGTGCAAAATAAATCAACAAATAAATAATTTAAAAATTTTCTTCTGCTCTCACCTACTCCTTGCTTTCATGTTCTTTATACAGACTTTTGAATGCTGAATGAAAATCTTGCAGCAGAA